>NC_056751.1:576053375-576150875 GCF_019279795.1 Protopterus annectens | reverse complement strand
TGGGAAGGGCAACCCCTGTAGCTTCTTAATCCTGCTCTGTTCCTTCCCTCAAAAAAAAAAAAAAAAAAAAAAAATATATATATATATATATATATATATATATATATATATATATATATATATATATATATATATATATACACACACACAAACACACACATATATATGTATATATCTTATTCATCTGTTTTTACTGTAACTGTCTCAGTTGCTCTTCTGCATGCTGTTATCTGTTCAGTCGCTCTTACTCTGCATTTATTACTGCTTGTTAGTAGCCTTCTAATTTACTGCCTTCTGCACTTGTTTTTTTAGTCATCTGTTAATTTAATTGCATTTATTTGAACTGTATTTTTCGTAGTGTCGCTACACGCTCGGGTGTGCTGGCCTGCACTACAATTTGAATTGTATTTACTGTTGTTTTAGCTGCTTTTCTGTAACAAAAAAAATAAAAAAATAAAAAAATCTAAGCTTGTTTCCTGCCTTTCCTGTAAATAGTCAAGTCCAGATACAGACTTGCTGTATCCAGAACTGTTGGTAAGCTTCTGAGCCCCCCAAGCCCTTCTGTGTTGGAGAAAAGCCTTCTAAACTTATCAGTGGGAGTGGTAAGCACTAGGTAACCTATCTACCACAGGAGGAGTGGTTTCTGGCCCAGAAATTATAGTTTATTGGCCATTTGGGAAGCTTTTCCATCTCTTTCAACTTTCTGATTTAAAAGCCTGTGTTTGCGCTTGTTTCCTGCATTTCCTGTTACTAGTGTAGTCCAGGTACAGATTTGCTGTATCCAGGACTCTTTGTAAGCTTCTGAGCCCCCCAAGCCTTTCCGTGTTGGAGGGAAGCCTTCTAGCTTATCAGTGGGAGAGGTAAGCATCAGGTAACCTATCTACCATGGGAAGAGTGAGTTTTGGCCCAGAAATTGTAGTTTATTTGGCCGTTTGGGCAGTTTTCCATCTCTTTCAACTTTCTGGTATGAAAGCCACACTTGTGCCTGTTTCCCGCCTTTCCTATAACTAGCCTGGTCCGGTTACAGAGTTGCTGTATCCAGGATTGTTAGTAAACTTCTGAGCCCCCAAGCCTTTCTGTGTTGGAGGAAAGCCTTCTAGCTTATTAGTGGGAGTGGTAAGCACTAGATAACCTATCCTCCACGGGAAGAGTGAGTTTTGGCCCAGAAACTGTAGTTTATTTGGCCATTTGGGCAGTTTTCCATCTCTTTCAACTTGCTGGCTTAAAAGCCTACGTTTGTACTTGTTCCCCGCCTTTCCTGTAACTAGTCTAGTCCAGGTACAGATTTGCTGTATTCTATGACTCTTTGTAAGCTTCTGAGCCCCCCAAGCCTTTCTGTGTTGGAGGGAAGCCTTAAGCATTAGGTAGCCTATCTACCACAAGAGTAGTGGTTCCTGGCCCAGAAATTGTAGCTATTGGCCGTTTGGGCAGTATTTTTTCCATCTCTTTCAACATTCTGGTTTAAAAGCCGCACTTGCGCTTGTTTCCCACCTTTCCTGTAACTAGTCTAGTCCAGATACAGAGTTGCTCTATCCAGGACTGTTGGTAAGCTTCTGAGCCCTGCAAGCCTTTCAGTGCTGGAGGAAAGCCTTCTAGCTTATCAGTGGGAGTGGTAAGCACTAGGTAGCCTGTCTACCACAAGAGGAGAGGTTCTTGGTCCAGAAATTGTAGTTTATTGACCATTTGGACAGTTTGTCCGTCTCTTTCAACTTTCTGGTTTAAAAGACCACATCTGCGCTTGTTTCCCATCTTTCCTGTAACTAACCTACTGGGTAGCACTAGAAAGCCTTAAACTGATACAAGCCTTCTAGCTTAGGAGGGAGACTTATGAGTGATTAAGTATCAGTTTTCTGTACTTTCGTGCTGTATTTAACTGTTTTCTGCCTAAATGCAGATTTTCCAGCGTTTATTGTGATTTAAAAGCTTTTTTTTCACATATTGTACTTATTTGACTGCCTGCACTTTTAAAAAGTTGTTTTTTGTTTAAATAATTTGTTTAACTGTTGTAGGCTGAAAACTAAAGTGTGATAGTCTTTTCTGATCCTTTGTAGTCATTTAAAGCTGTTTTAAGTGTATTTTTTTACTGTTTTTCCTTATCTTTTCAAACCCCCCCCCCCCAAAAAAAAACCAAAACAAATTCCTTGTTTCCCACCTTTTTAAGCTAGTATAGTCCAGTTTTCAGGCTAGTGCTGAATTCAGGGCTGTGATACTAGTGTCTGAGTTGCTCATACCTTACTTGGATAGAAGGAAGTTTCTCTGTTCACCTGTGAGAGAGGGGAGCTTTGAGCAACCTATCTGTCCCTGGAGGAGTGCTTCCCGCCCAGAAGTTAGTAGTTTATTGGCCATTTTGGGCTAATTTCTCTCTTTCATTTCCCTACTATAAAAACCACGTTTGCATGGTTTTGCGCGCCGGGCAGTGCTGGTTAGCTACGGTTAAATTATTCCCGGCTCCACTAAGTCTCCTCTTCAGTTTTTCCCTTGAAACTAGTCTAACTCTCAACCTAAGCACTCAAAAAGCATCTTACAGCCCAGCACTTGCTCAGACCTAATAGCAAGCAGTAATATACCCCGACACTGACTGCCCAGCAAGGCAAGGCTCTTTATTCACCCCTCACCAACCAAGCGACTAAGCAGCTCACCCTACTATTCAGGCATGACCAAAGGGCAACTTCAGGTGCACTCTTCAGTCCAGCTGGTGAATCTGGGTATCCTGAGGCAATGTTACAACTGCCTCATGTACACAGACAACCCTCTCCTCCTACCACAAAACACTAACATATGCGAGAGATGCAACTATACAGCCAAAGTGGAAGCTAATCTGTCTCCACCCAAGACTGGAACAGACAATCAAGAGGAGAAGGTTAACACTTGCACCAGAACTCCAGCCACACACAGACCTGCTAAAACAGCACTGGCAAAAAATACACATAAATACACAAAATCATACTCGGAGGCTCTAAATAAAAACCTGCAAAAGCATCAGAGACCTCCAAAGCAGACACCCAAACAACCTGCACTTCCCGTCACAAACCAGACAACACATAAAACACAAAATCAGTGTGGCGCACAATCACAGCCCTTAAGACGAAATAACATACCTAACACACTAGTAATAGGTGACTCTATAGTCAGGCACACTGACATCCCACTCACTAGGCTGGACAAGCAGAAGGTTACCATTAGCTGCCTGTCGGGTGCCAGAATCCGCCACATAGCACAAGCACTCAGGTTACAACAGAACCAGTACAAATATGACTCTGTCTTTGTTCATGTTGGTGTGAATGACCTGAGACATACCTCCCTGGACTACATGAAAAGAGACATGAAAGAGCTCTCTGATCATGTAGCCCAGGCTGGTATGACCCTAACCAGCATCCTGCCCTCACCAAGAATGATACTTCAGTATAAAGAAAAAATGATCAATTTCAACAATTGGCTAAGCTTCTGGTGTCATTCAAAGGGGATCTGGGGTCTGTCAGCCTGGGACGACATGCTCGACAAGCCGTCTTGCTTCACAAGAGACAGCTTGCACCTGTCACCCCTAGGCTTTCGAATACTGGCCAAGGCTCTTGCTGCCCCCATAGTGCCTTTTTTAGGCAAGGCTCAAAAGTCAAGCCCACCTCTGTAAAAAGCACAATAACAAAAAACTGAGGGTTATGCTACTCAACACCAGGAGTTGAAATCTCAAAATGCACGTGCTCGAAGCACTCCTCAGTATGGAGAACGTCGACATCTGTGCAGTAACAAGCCTGGTTCAAGGCTCCAGAGAGCACCCCAGCACTACCGGGCTACAACTCATACATAGAAGTTATGTTCTTACCATAACCTTCCATGTTAGTTGTCTTCTTCTCGCCTGCTTCTTGCTGGATGGGTTCGGAGCCGACCTCGGCTCCGACTCGGCCACTCTAAAAGCTCGAGAGTTGGTTCCACCGGCTCGAGGCTCCCCTTATATCCCACAATGCTAGGCGAGAGTTACCTCAGATCTCGTTTGTAAGCTAACCCCAGCTTATAATAGTAACAGAATAACTGTAAAAAAGAATCCACCTCTAACAACAGGAAGAAAGAAGGGTGACCTACATCCTGAACCAGGAAATATGCATAATAGCATATGTCTAAGAAAAGAGGTGGTAGAAAGAGAGGTCACAATCACAACTCCTCTAGGTCTGTCCAGGCCAGGGGGAAGGAGGGTGGGACGCAAGAAGAAGAAGCGAAGAAGACAACTAACATGGAACGTTATGGTAAGAACATAACTACTATATGTTAAGTTGTCTATCTCGCCTTCATTCTTGCTGGATGGGACCAAGGCCCCTAGCACCTTGTCCCGGTGGCCTAACGGAACAGACTCCTGAGAACAGTGGAACCAAAGTTAGCTCTATGCCTAGAAGCTAAATCCAACTTATAATGAGAAATGAAAGTGTGAGGAGTAGCCCAAGTAGCCGCTGCACAAATGGTGTCAATAGGCAGTCTGTCTTGGAAGGCTAAAGAAGTAGCCAAAGCTCTGGTGGAATGAGCCTTAGGTTTATCAGGTAGCTTTTGATGTCTAATCTCATATACAAGGGAAATCAATGATGTTAGCCATCTGGATAATGATACCTTTGAAACTGAAAGTCCCTTTCTGCTCTCGCATAGGAGACAAACAGCTGATCAGATTTTCTGAACTGTTTAGTTCTATCCAAGTAGTACCTCAATTGACGGTGAACATCCAGGCAGTGTAATTTTTGTTCAGACCTATTGGAGTATTCTGGAAAAAGACTGGTAGATCAATGCTTTGATTCAGATTTGATGTCGAGACCACTTTAGGCAAAAAGGACGGGTTAGTTCGTAAGGATACTCTGTCCTTATGAAACAAAAGATAAGGAGGACGACAGCTGAGTGCTTGAAGCTCTGAAACTCTTCTAGCTGATGTAATAGCTACCAGAAAAAGAGTTTTCCATGATAATAATTTTAAAGAACAGGAGACTGCAGGTTCGAAGGGGAAGAATCAAAGAAGCAAGAACTAAATTTAGGTCCCAAGGAGAAGGAGGATTTCTTATAGGAGGTCTGAGAAGAAAAACTCCTTTCAAAAAGGCTTTGCAGAGTTTGTGGGACATTAGGGCAGATTCAGAAATACCCACATGAAAGTTAGAAATAGCTGCCAATTGAACTTTAAGTGTAGATGGAGATGAACCTGCATGGAAGAGTTCAGCTAGAAAATCAAGGACTAGTTGGATGGAAGCAGTGAAAGGATCTATGTCCTTTCCTTGAGCCCAATATGTGAAGCGTTTCCACTTACTCAAATAAATCTTCGAGTGGAAGATTTATGGGAAGCTATCAATATATCTCTAACAGAGTGAGATAATTGAGGAAGCCTGGCTAAGGTTGGAACTGGAGGAACCAAGCAGTGAGGTTCAGAGAGGGAGGGAGCGATGAAACTGACCCGACTGATGGATCAAAAGATCTGGAACTAGGTCCAGATTCCACGGTCGCTCCAAGAGAAAACGATGTAGAAAGGGGAACCACACTTGTCGAGGCCAGTAAGGAGCAATGAGGATCAATGAGGCCTTCTGAGCGATAGCTTTCTGTATTACTTGAGAGATCAGTGGGAAAGGAGGAAATGCATACAGAAGTCCCCGGGGCCAAACTTGGACTAGAGCGTCTCTGCTGGGTTGGCCTGGTAAAGGGAATAGAGTGAAAAATTCTCTGCACTTGCTGTTTTGGGGAGTAGCAAAAAGATTGTAGCAAGGCTGACCCCACTTGAGAAAAATTTCTCTTACTACAGAGTCTTTCAGAGACCACTCGTGAGGCATGAGTATAGCTCTGCTCAACTTGTCCGCAATATGATTGGACTTCCCGGGGATGTGCGTTGCTATCAGAAACCGCTGAGAAGAAATCGCCCATTGCCACAGTCTGAGTGCTTCTCAACACAGGGGATATGATCTGGTTCCGCCTTGTTTGTTGATGTACCACACTACAGACATATTGTCTGTCTGGATTGCAATTGTTCCCAAGGGAAGAGAGTCTTGAAGGGCTTGCAACGCTAAAAGCACTGCTCTCATCTCCAGAACATTTATGTGCAAGTGGCATTCGTTTGGTTGCCATGTGCCCTGGACTGTCCTGCCCTGATAATGCCCCCCCCACCCGATCAGGGAGGCATCCGTTGTCAGAGTAGCAACCGGAGGAGGTGGAACAAAGGGTCTTCCCAACAGGAGCTGGGGGGAAGACATCCACCACATGAGATGCTTTTTGCACGCTTGCGTGATCATAATGGTGTGAGACATTGGAAGTTCCTGGTATGACCATTGAGTAAAAAGCATCCACTGAAGGATCCGCATGTGGTATCTGGCTAATGGAAGCAGAGGTATGGCCGCTGCCATAATTCCCAACACCTTTAGAACTAACCTGGCTTTGATTCTGTTGTTGTTGAGAAGGAGTGATACCAATTTGTGAATGTCTGATATTCTCTGATGTGTTAGCCTTGCAGACATGTTTATTGTATCTAGATTTGCGCCTATGTAGGTAATAGTACAACAAGGCGACAAAACAGACTTTTCGCAATTTATTGAAATACCCAGCTTTTGACAAACGCGAAAAGTGTAATCTCTGGCCATCAGAAGGAGATGCTTGGTGGGAGCTGTGAGGAGCCAGTCGTCCAAATATGGAAACACCTGGAATCCTTGTCATCTCAGGTGAGAAGCTACCACTGCCATGCATTTGGTAAACACCGGGGCAGTGGTGAGACCAAAGGGCAGGGCCCTGAACTGAAAATGACTGGTTCCCAGCCTGAAGCGGAGGAATCTTCTGGAGCCGCCTGTTCATCTTTATGTGATAGTACGCATCCTGAAGGTCTATAGAGCACATCCAGTTTCCTTTGCCCAAAAGGGGAAGGATGGATTGCAGCGTGACCATCCGAAATCTTGTTTTCTTGACTGATTTGTTCAAGACACTGAGATCCAAAATTGGTCTCCAGTCCCCTGTTTTCTTTGGAACTAAAAAGAACCTTGAGTAGATTCCGGATCCTTGCTGGTCTGCTGGAACTGGCTGAATTGCTCTTTTGCAAGCAGTTTTGAAATTTCCAAAACTGCTAGATCCCTTTGAGCGGGTGGAACATCTGGAAGGGATTTTTTTGACTGATTTGGAAAGCGAAGAAAGGGGATAGAATAGCCTTCGGAAATGATGGACTGTACCCATTTGTCTTGAGTCAGGGATAGCCAGGCTTCTGGGTACAGTGACAATCTTCCCCCGACTGCCTCCGAAGATGGGCAGTCAGGCAACACCTCAGGGATGCTGAAAAGGCTTGTCAGGAAAGGCTTCCCGATTGCCCTGGTTCTGCGGACCCCCCCTGCCCCTAGGGCGACGTCTACCATTGTTATTCCCACCTCTGCCTCTGGTGGGAAAACGACTCTGTGCGTCAGGCGAAGTCCCTTGAGATTGTTTACGGAACCACATCTTTCCACCCTTCTGGCCTTTGGGGTAAGGCCTGGAAGGAGTAGAAAAACGGACTCCGACGGCAGAAAGGGTCTTGCCATCAGTCTCGCACCTAGTCAAGGTTTCTTTCACTTGAGGACCAAAGAGATGATCCATCAAACGGGAGTTCGTGAAAGACGCCTTGAAGGTCCGCAAAATTGCATAGCCGCATCCAGGCATGCCTACGTAAGGCCACACCTGTCCCTGCGGCTCTGCTCGCTCCATCAGCCGCGTAAGAAAGAAGGCGCATGGAGGAGTTGGTTATGGAATTAAGGGTAGCCAGCTGCGTGTTCATCTTATCTTGGAAACCCGCAGCTGTAGGGTCCTTTAACATTTCACTCGCTTCCTTGATCAAGTCCCTTTGAAGACGAGTAAAATGGCACAGGCAGTTCAGCGAACGCATGGTAAATGTCGCTGACGAGAACATCCGCTTCCCGTACCTATCCATGGACCTAGATTCCTTGTTAGGTGGATGGACAGGTACTGAAGGATCAGCTAGCTCCTTCTTAGTGGCAGCAGCTACCACCATAGCATCCACAGAAACTCCTTTTGTTAAAAATTGTTTGTCTGCTGGAGCTGTTATGAACTTGGAGGGTCTCCTGGGAGTGGGGTCCACTGAATCAGGACCCGCCCATGCCTTCTTAGCAACCACCTGCATGAGGGGGTCGAGGGGGCGGACACCCAGGAGGTGGAAGGACGAGAGCCAACGCCTCAAGATACACAGATTCGCTTCCGAAGGGTTGAGGGCTGGCCAATTTCCCCTCTGTTTCAGGATCTCCAGAATGTCTGCAAATGAGACATCTTCAGAAGGGGAACGGGGAACCCTCAGAATCATCCAAATCTGTGTCTGACGTGATGGACTCAGGTGAGTCAATGTGTTTCCTCTGACTCTTCCTCTTCCGTCCAGGCTCTTCTGCCATATCAGGAGAGGCCTCGGAAGAGGATGAAATCCCACAGGGGCTCCTGAGGAGCTGGCTCTCTGCGGTCCGGGATGAGGGAGTGAGTCGACTTAGCCTGAGGCACCATAGAGGGAGGCGGACGGAGCCGACTGTGGAGTAGAGCCAGGCTCTAACACACTCCGCATGACCTCGAATGCACCCCTGTCAGGCAGAGCCAGAGGTCCCCGCTCCGAGAAGCTAAGAACCTCCCTCGGCACCGCCAGTGCTGGCTCGAGGCCGATGTCGGAGCCGAACTCACCAGCGCCAAGCACCGAGAGGGAGAGGGGTCGGACAAGGGTCCGATGCCACTCACCCCTCGAGCCGACGAGGGAAGTCCGGCGCCGAGATTCTTCCAAGGAAGAAAACGGAGCCGACGGAGCCGAAGACAATTGTATCGGCTCCGACGCAATCACAGTCTCGGTTCTGACATCGACCCGGCTCCGAGCTCAAGAGAGTCGAAGGAGGAATATGTTGATGGACCGGGGCAGGCATCGACTGATGAGTCGGGCTGTGAAGCATCTGGGCCAGTGCCTCGGACTTAAGTAGTCGACTCACTACCCTCTGAAGGTCATGATCCGACAGCCTCGATGACCTAGAGGAGTGAGATCTTTGGCCCGTTCAGACAGCAGGGAGATCCTGGAGCCGAATGAACGGAGCCAAGAGATGGTGACCTGGACCTCTTCTAGTTGTCGGCTCCGAAGGTCTGGTCGAGCTGACACGGAACTTCTACTACCTCGGCTCCGCCGAGCCGAGGGCCACAGAAACTGTGGACTGAGACTTATCGGCTCCAGCCGGAGCCGATGAAGGCAGAGGTTGAGAAACCTTAGGTCTCGGCTCAGTTGCCGGAGCCGAAGACCTAGATGCCTTAGAGGGCTTCCCTGTTGAAACAGACAGGGAATCCTCTGGCTTGAGTAAGCCTCTGAGAATCAATTTATTCTTTCTTTCCTGCAGGACCCTGGGGCTGAAGCCATGGCACACAGCACAGGAGTCCTGCAGGTGCAAAGGCCCCAGACAATAGACACAAGAAGTGTGAGCGCCTGTCAGAGACATTTTCTGACAGCACGCATCACACTTCTTGAATCCGGAGACCTTTGCTTCTTTGGACATTTTTTTATTTGAACAGGTGTACACAAACACGCACACAAACACACTAGTTACACCCTGTCAAATTAAATTATAATAAAAGCAGTACTAGGATTTTAAAATAAAATAATGCACACACACTCCACTAGGGAAGGAAAGGCCTATAGGCCCAAGGGAAGAACCTAAGGTTCTTGAGGGAAAAAAACGGAATTTTTTTTTTTGGAAGGGAATAAAAAGTTTCCTAAACTACACTAAACTAAGTAAATATATTAAATTAAAGGGGATTTTAAAGACTAATTTCAACAAGAAATAGTACTCACCAAGAACCGGTAGAAAAACCAACCTCGAAGCTGTAGCGGCAAACGAGATCTGAGGTAACTCTCGCCTAGCATTGTGGGATATAAGGGGAGCCTCGAGCCGGTGGAACCAACTCTCGAGCTTTTAGAGTGGCCGAGTCGGAGCCGAGGTCGGCTCCGAACCCATCCAGCAAGAATGAAGGCGAGATAGACAACTTAACATCACACGTTTCGGCCACAGAACACGGACTGAAACACAAAAGGAGGGGGTGTATCCATATTCATCAAGGATACCTACACCTCCAGGTTAGTGGCGCAGCATGATACCTCTGAGATCATCCATGTGCAACTAACATCGGGCAAATCTGCAATGCAAATTGTGGCCTGCTACAGATGACCTTCCATGACCCAGGACCACCACTCCACCTTTCTGGAGACACTGGAAAACATGAAGGTCCTACCAAACACACTGATACTGGGCGATTTCAATTACCCTACCATTTACTGGGGAAACTACTAGAGTACAAATTCCCAGGCCCAGCGCTTCCTGGAATTCATCAACTCATACGCCCTGGATCAGCTGGTAAACTCCCCTACCAGAGGTGAAAACATATTGGACCTGGTCATCACCAACATGAGCGACAGGTGTTCCACACTGGAGGTCAACCAGTCACTGGTTAGATCAAACCATAAACTAATCACTCTGGATGTCCACACCCCACCACCACCCCCAACTAAGGAAACCACAATAAAAAACTTTTCTAAAGAAAACTTCACCTTAATTAAGATAGAGGTGGTAAGTTTCACAGGCCCCATGCTAAAGGATAACGCTGCCCAAGATGTAGAAACCTTTACAAATGCACTCTATGAGCACCTACAAGATGCATGGATCGTGCCATCCCTAGCAAAACCAAGACTCACTCCTCTAGGAGAAGGAAACCAGTTTGGTGGACCCCTGCAATAAACAGGCTATGCAATAGAAGGAGGAAACTAATTCAGAAAAAAAGCAAATCCCAAGAAGGAAAGACATCCCTGATCAGTATCAGTAAGAAGCTGAGGTCCCTCATGAAATCATCCAAGGCTAACTCTGAAAGAAAAATAGCCAAGGATTCAAAAGATAACCACAAAGCCTTCTTTAGCTATGTTAAGAATCTAAGCGGGAACTCGCAGATATGCACTGAACTAGTGCAAAATAGCACAAAATATACTGAACCGACTGATACTGCCCACATTCTGGCAGATAGATTCAGTGCAAACTTCACCCCCCCTCACCTCCAAAAGGGCCCACAACAATACCGGAAAAGGGTAGCGTCCCAAAAATCACAGACGCACAGGTAAAAACAGCCCTTTCAAAAGCCAAAAACACAGCGTCAATGGGACCAGATGGTGTCCCAGGCTGCGTCTTGCACTAACTACAGAACTAATTAACCCCCACCTAAACACGCTGTTCAACCTCAGCCTCTCTACAGACTACGTGCCCATAGAATGGTGCACAGCAGCGGTTATTCCTCTCCACAAAGGAGGGGCCACAACTGACCCTGGTATCTATTGCCCCATAAGCTTGACTAGCCTGGTCTGCAAGGCTATGGAGCGCATCATCATGGAATTCATTAACAAAGACATTGGGAACCTCCAAACACTTGACCCGACCCAGTTCGGCTTTGTTAAGGGCAGATCATGGCTATTAAACCTGGTTGACTTCTTCGAGACAGTCACCAAGGCCATAGACGAGGGATATGTGGTTCATACAGTCTACCTTGACCTCGCCAAGGCTTTCGACACCATTACCCACTCGGGTATTACAGAAAAACTCACCAGCCTAAACATAAACCCCTACGTCACAAGATGGGTTCCCAACTGGCTTACAGACTGAACTCACACGGTAAGAATAGCGGGCTCCAGGTCCGACTCTAAACTAGTCACAAGTGGTGTCCCGCAAGGCTCGGTCCTGGGACCCCTACTGTTCGGCATATACTTCTCAGAAGTACAGGCAAACACAGGAGGACTATGGCTAACCAAGTTCGCCGATGACTGCAAACTTGGAGCCATAATTGACTCTCCGGCCGACACGGACATCCTCCAAAAGGGCCTTACTGAGAAGGACACCTGGTGTCAAAGTCATGGCCTCAAGCTAAATGCCAAAAAATGCATAGTCATCCAACAAAACACCCACGAATTACCACATAAGTGGCAGCCCCGTTAATACAGAAGAGGTAATAAGAGATCTGGGGACCCAGGTAGATAGTAATCTCTCCTTTGACAATCATATTGCCAAAGTAGTTAGGAAATCCTACTATGTGGCCCATCTAATTACTAATGGGTTTGCATCTAGAAATAAAGAGGTTATAGTGCCCCTCTACTCGTCACTCATTAGACCCATCATGGAGTACAATGCCCCATTTGGGATATACCTCACAAGACACTTCCAACAGCTGGAAAGACCACAAAAGTACTTCACCAAAAGGATTACTGATCTCAAACATATGTCCTATGCAGCCCAATGGGAAAAAACTCTGGCTGTACTCAGTGGCATATCGCTTACTCAGAGGTGATCTCTGCCTGACTTACAAAGACATGTCCAACTCAGAATTGATGGACATGCTCCATCTAAAGAAATCCAAGTCACTGCGAGCCACGCGCTCTAGTGAGCTAAACCTCACCACAACAATAAATGGAACACGCTGGAGGGATAGATTCCTGTCACAGAGACTCCCCATGCTTTGGAACAAAATTCCAAATTACATCAGGCAGAGCCCCTCACTAACACTCTTCAAGAGAAACCTTGACGAGTAGATGGGTAACAGAAAATACATCCCTGGGATCACTTCATTGGCTCTGCTTGACAGAGGATCAGTTAATTAATCAATGGGGCAACGAAAGCAGACACACTCTGGCTAGGCTTATAAATGCCCTTGGGCAGATATAGCCTAGTACCTACCTATAAACCTATGAGACATCCCAGCACCGAGCCCTGAGGAACAGCAGTGGTCACTTTTGTACTTTCTGATAAGGTATCTGCAACTCACATTTTGCCTTTCATGCAGTTTGCTATCCATCTTGGCACATATGGATCAATTTTAAAAGCATTTACCTTTTGTATGATGTCAGTCAGGGGAGTGGTGTAAAAACCCTTAGCCAGGTCAAGGTGGCCATGCATTGCACGTGGCATATCATCTACAGCATCACTGAGCTTATCAAAGAAATTTGCCAAATTAACCTTTTTCTACCCTTCATAAAAACAAACTAACATGATTCTTGCTATCACATTTTATGAAGTCAGTTATAAAACATTCCATCACACTGTAAATGAGGCTGGTAAGGCTGATAGGTCTGTAACTAACTGGGTCAGCTGAAGGGCTACCCTTATGTAGCAACATCACCAATGCTGTTAAACAGTTTGAGGACTGTGTCTACAAGAGCATGTTTAACACTATTAACAAAGCAAGCAGTTATATTATCGGGTCTCATGGAGAAAGTATTTTTGGTCTTGGTTAGCACTTTCAGTAAATGATCTTTACAGACAATTTAGCAGTAAGTAATTCAGATATTTTGGGACTTTGAATAGAAGTTTCAGAGGTGAAGTTGGAACTAGATTTGTTCATAAGGATATTAGCAATGTCATTTGACTCAGAATAGCAGGCCTCATTATAATTACAGTATTGTTTTTTTTCAGTTTTCTAACAAAGTTAAAGAGGGATATATAATTATCATTGGCACTGAATGCCAGCCTAGGTTCATCGGCTCTATTAGGGGACCCGACAGCATTCTTCAGTTTTTTGTAATTCTTTTTACATTATCTTTGAGAAAATGGGTTTTGTACCTACTACATAATTTAAAGTGCTCATTTCTTCAGTTGTAGGAGGTTGGCCACCAGGATGGTTAGTTTTTGATTTTCTCCCAAGAAACTTCACTCTGGTAGGGACTGCTGCCTTTATGCACATTTTTAAATGGGCGTAGAATGTCTTAAGGCTTGCTGTTGCATTAAGGCCTGGGGAGGTACTGTCATTTGAATGCTGATATTTTGTTACATAGTCGGTTCAGGCTTGCATGTTTCTAGTCCTTAATCGGTGTGTTATTTTATAGAAGACTTTGGAAATTTAAAAGAGAAGGTTGCAAGTTTATGGTCATACTTCAGTGGGGATGGAGATACCAGAGGATTAGTGAAAGAGGCAGCTATATTTGTAAGAATCAGGTCAAGAATGCCATGCCCTCAAACAAGTTTATTTATCAAAAATGTACCACGGACTCCTTGTACCAGCAAGCAAACTCAGGCGTTGTCTTAACGAATTTTTATTATTTTACAAACGTTTTCACCACACAACAGTATGGCTTCTTCAGAGAAAAGCAAATGACAATGTAATGAAATGCACGCCTTTTATACAAAACAAAGGGAAATGACAACACAGTAAAACAAGGCTCATTATATTCTTAAAGGAAGCAAATAAAACTACTAAAATCAACATATTCATTAAAGAGAGTACACAGGCCATTCATCATATTAATGCTTGCATTTTAAAAAACTGTAGCCGTAGTATACTACCAGGGAAATAAAACATAAAAGTAGTATGCTAAAACAAATATTTACAACAAAATCATAATGACAAGATAATCATGGTAGACAAACTAATAGTGTCTCATGACCACAAGTTGATTAATACAAAGCAACAGGGAATTGAAAGGGTCACGAAAGCTACCCAATGTGGACTATACTAACTAATCACACATTATAAGCTTTCGTGACCCTTTCAATTCCCTGTTGCTTTGTATTAATCAACTTGTGGTCATGAGACACTATTAGTTTGTCTACCATGATTATCTTGTCATTATGATTTTGTTGTAAATATTTGTTTTAGCATACTACTTTTATGTTTTATTTCCCTGGTAGTATACTACGGCTACAGTTTTTTAAAATGCAAGCATTAATATGATGAATGGCCTGTGTACTCTCTTTAATGAATATGTTGATTTTTAGTAGTTTTTATTTGCTTCCTTTAAGAATATAATGAGCCTTGTTTTACTTGTGTTGTCATTTCCCCTTTTGTTTTGTATAAAAGGGGCGTGCATTTCATTACATTGTCATTTGCTTTTCTCTGAAGAAGCCATACTGTTGTGTGGCGAAAACGTTTGTAAAATAATAAAAATTCGTTAAGACAACGCCTGAGTTTGCTTGCTGGTACAAGGAGTCCGTGGTACATTTTTGTATTTTCAACAGTCTTCTTATTCTTGGATTTGCAAGTTTATTTATCAGCTGCTCAAGGGATTTTTTGTTTATTAAGTCTAGGAATTTTGAGGCATAAACTACACTGGAGGTGTTATGTGCCACAGTTTATTAAAGGTCAGTTAGTCACCCAAAATAGGGGAGTTTTTGCTAATAGGGAGATCATTTATAACACTGAGGAATCTTACATGGTCATCAGGGGACACAGATGATGTTCTGTAACAAGGTATTAGCTGATAATTATTCCTATTTACAGTGACCTGTAGTTCAGCTAGTGAGTCACTGGGGATCTGCCCAGAGTTAATACGCTCCTTGACAAATATGGAAACTCTAGCACAGTTGCCATTTGGCCTAAAAGCATGACAAGCCTAAAACCCCCTAATATAGGGGGAGTGCTCCCTTCACATTTAAATTAAGTTTCAGTAACTATGCAGAAATGGTGTTTTCCACATACAGGAGTGCCTCAAGATCGCGCAATTTATTGTTTAGACTTCTGGCATTCAGGACAGCCACCTTAATGCAATCAAATTTTGGGTCTGATATGTTAGTCAAGTTGAAATGTCCATCAACAGGACTCTGCCTAAGAAACCCAATGGGGCAGCAAAGGCTTTAGCAGTATGCAAAAACCTTAAAACAAGGGGTGCAGACCATCCTTAGCAAAACAAGCTGGACTGGTGAGCATCTCAGCCCATGCTTACACATACTTGATACCCCCTCAAATGACACCAGCTATTAAACCAATTACTGAAGCCAATAATCTTATTTCTATCCAGGCATCGTTTGAGGTAAAGGAAAGATTACACTCAAGACTAGTGTCTTTCCTGCAGTTGTAACATGCCTGGAAAGTTTTGTCATGTCTCTCTGCATATCTTTCAGGGACCTGCGTATCAAGTCATTCACTCTCACATGCACCACTATGTCAAATTGTCAAGAGTTATGGTCCTTTAGGGCCTTTGTAACATCACAGATCCTGGAACAGGAAACGCTTAGCTAGTTATTTATTTTGTATTTTTAACCAGGTAGGTACACTGGTCTGTACACCACTTTTCATTTATGACCTGGGCCAAATAGAGAACTGATGTACCTTATAGTAATCAGCAAAGATAAAAAAAACGGTGCAAGAGGAGCATCTTGAGTTAGTATTACACATCGGTGTGAAATATACTGATCTGTAGAATATGTCACTAAACATAGATACTGAGGAGACAAACAGTAACACACGTCAAGTAATAAATATACAGAGAAAGCATATTGTTGGAGGCAGTCTGCCATAAGTAGTTTAATAGTCTTTACAAGTCTAAGCTATATTTGTTACTGGAATGGGAAAATATACCTAACTAGTGTACTTAGAATAAACTGTGTAGCCAACACCCAATATCATCATATATATGGTTAAATGGAGCTGCCAAACTTACTTGGAAAAAATCTTACTCCAACATTCTGGCTGACAGGTTCAGTGCAAATTTCTCCCCTCCCTCACCCCCAAAAGAAGAAATACTTATCCCAGCTGAATGTAATCTCCCTGTCATCTCAGATGTCCAAGTGAGAACCACCCTAAACAAAGCTAAAAACACAGCATCAATGGGACCTGACGGTATCCCGGGTTGCGTGTTACGTGAACTCCAAGAGGAGCTAAACCCACACATAAAAATGCTATTTAACCTTAGCCTTACTTCAGGATATGTACCTGAACACTGGCGTACAGCAACAGTAGTCCCACTCCACAAAGGGGGGTACCTCTAGAGACCCTGGGAACTACCACCCATAAGCTTAACCAGCCTGGTCTGCAAAGCTATGGAAAGAATCATTATGGAACTCATAAACAGAGACATAGGGGACCTACAGACACTTGACCCCACCCAGTTCGGCTTTGTAAAGGGCAGATCCTGCCTTTTGAACCTGGTTGACTTTTTCGAAGCAGTCACTAGAGCCATTGATGAGGGCAAAGCAGTCCATACAGCCTACCTGGACTTGGCTAAGGCCTTCGACACAATACCCCACTCAGGCATCATAGATAAGCTCAACAGTTTAAACGTAAACCCTTATGTCACTAGATGGGTTGCAAACTGACTAAAGGACAGAACCCATAAAGTTAAAATTGCTGGAGCAATGTCAGACTCAAAGCCAGTCACAAGTGGTGTCCCACAGGGATCTGTCCTGGGAGCCCTCTTGTTCGACATTTATTTCTCAGATGTTAAAGCAAACATGGGAGGGTTGTGGCTGACAAAGTTCGCAGATGACTGCAAACTAGGTGCCATAGTCGATACACCAGCGGACACATACATCCTACAAAAAGGCCTCACAGAAATGGACAACTGGTGCCGGAGTCACGGCCTTAAACTAAATGCCAAAAAATGTATAGTCATCCCCTTTGGGAAAAACAAAGTACCCACAAATTATCACATAGACAGCAACCCACTGAGTATGGAAAAAGTAATCAGAGACCTAGGGATCCAAGTCGACAGCGACCTCTCATTTGACACCCACGTTGCCAAAGTGGTTAGAAAAACATTCTACCTTGCACACCTCATCATGAAGGGATTCACATCCAGATCCAGGGATGTCATTGTACCTCTATACTCCTCCCTCATCAGACCCATGATTGAGTACAATGCCCCATTTGGTATGTACCTCACCCGGCATTTGCAACAGCTGGAGAGACCACAAAAGTACCTCACCAAGAGGATCACGGGTCTCCAACATATGTCTTATTCTGCCAGACTAAAGGAACTTCAGCTCTATTCAGTAGCATACCGCCTGCTCAGTGGTAATCTCTGCCTGACGTACAAGGCCATGTCCAATCAGGATCTGATGGACATGCTCCACCTCAAAAAATCCAAATCCATCAGGACCACGAGAGCTAAAGACTTAAACCTCGGCACAAGTATGAATATGACATGCTGCAGGGATAGATTCATAATCCAGAGGCTTCCCATGCTTTGAAACAAGATCCCAGTTCGTATTAGGCAGAGCCCCTCACTGACTCTCTTCAAGAGAAATCTTGAGGAGTGGATGGGAGATCGTAAGTTTACCCCAGGGGTCACATCTGTGTCACTGCTAGACAAGGGCACAGTAAACTAATTCTATTATATAAGGGGACCTTCATTGTGTCACTACTAGACAGAGGCACAGTATTCTAAATTTTATTCTGTACATTTTTGGACCATTTCATGGGGTGGCAAAAGCCACATCACTATGGCTAGGCTTACAAATGCCCCAGGGCAGATAGCCTAGTACTATACTATGAAACTATGAAACAAGCTGTTGTAATGTTGTTGATGTGGTTTAAACAAATTGATAATGTTTATGCTATTTTTTCCTTTATCCCTGCTGGTTAAAATATTTGCATTAATTTTTAAATAGCAGGTGTCTTTCAGTTTTCTGAACGTCAGTAGTTCCTGGCCTCTTTAATGTTCTGTGGAATGCTGTTCTGTGCTATGAGGGTGACTTTTCTGTAAACTTTTCCTGTTATTGCTGCAGGAAAAGGGGGTGTTAGTCCTTATAGCTATATATAGAAATTATATAAATTAACATATTGTTTGAAGAGGCACACTGCAATCGGGAATAAGGTTGAGACTAAATGATAAGAATGCCCCAAGTTTTTGGTGAAGATCTTCTATAGTATTTTACGTAGGTTGCTGAAATAATGAGATGTTTCAAAGTTAATTCCTAGTTAATTCCAGTGTCACCAGTTAAACGTTTTAGGAAGACATCTACAGAGGGACAGTACGATTTATTTCTTTGTTTATATTTGTTAACTGTCTGTAGAGCACTGATCCACAAGGACATTTTGAATTTGTTAATGAGAGTAGAGCAGTCATCCACACAGACCTTTTACAGAATCAGCCCAGAAGCACGGTCTTAAGTGACTTCCTCAGAGTCGAACAATGCGCATGCAACAGGTAAGTGGAGGCTGAGGAAATCTAACTCTGGACTACAGGAAAAAACCTGTTAACACCTCATTGCCTTAATCCTGTTCAATGCCAGACTATTGGAGGTTAGTTCTCTTTTTCAGTGAGTTTATTTTAAATAATCCAATTACAGTTTTGCTGAATGAAGTTTGGAATAAAGTTTGTTAATCTTTTTTTAAATCTTGTGTAATAAAAAAATATAATTTCAATGAACTGGAAAGTACAGCTGCTGCTTTGCCCTTGCAAGTAGGAGTATGATCTAGTGTTTTACCTATTTGTTGACCAAGTAAGCCCACTGGCCACAAATGTCCCTTTTCAAGGGTGTCCAGGAAGCACAATCTGGTTAAGTGGTTCATTCAGTCTCTCAATAGGCAAACAAAGGTGGAAGAATCAAACCATGTGCCCTGGCTACTGGAAACATCCTTTTAACAGCTCAGAGCTTTAGTTCTCTGTTCTAACTGCCAGATGTTTTACGAAAATTATCCACTATTTTTCCCCTAAAGATCTTGAAAGAGAATTTCAAACCGTTTTGGAGAAAGATTTGCATAGAGAAGCAGGGCAGTTTGTGTGACACTCCTCTTAAATATGACTGGCAGTAAATGTGTTAGAGGAAGCAAGTTGGAAAGAACAAATGAGTCTTTCTCTGGATTGTGAAGAGAAGGAAATAGCATGCAATGTGCTGTTTTGGCACAAAGCAAGAGGTCAAAACTATGCTATGTAACGCTTCTCATACTAATAAAAGTAATAATAATAATAACAATAATAATACTTCTAAGGTCCTGGAGTTAGACTGAAACAAGTTTTATTGCGAGGAAAGTGTGCATCTGATGTGTGCTATTACTTGGAACTTCCCCAAAGTCATGAAATTACCGGATACTGCTGGTACAGCTGTGGTCCAGCAAACCAAAAGCTATGTTTTCAAAGTGTTGTATTCCATGTGTGATACTGTCAAGACAGCATGGTAATTCCAGACATGGCTGCATCAGGATTAGTCCACAGTATGCAAGCATGAAGTTAATTGTTTTGGTACAAAGGGAATTTTCATGTACTGTATTTTGTAATATACACAATTTAATGATTAAGGAGTGCATGACAAAACGCAGCATAGCAGTGATCATTTTACTGCCCGCCACTTAGCTTTAACAGAATACTGAAATACTTCTCTGCAAGATATTGTCTGGCAGTGGCACCTACTTTGTTACTTATAGGTCTTAGATCAAAATGCAGAATGCCTGCATCTGCTTCATTTGACTTTGCGTTCAGTTAAGATAGACAAACTGGCCCTTTCTCAGCTGCAGCTCTGTCACATGAAAAAAAAAAATAAAACACTATGCTTGTAAGGGGAGTACATACATAAAGGAGATGGCAAATGCATAGAAAAGAAATGTATACTGCAGTGTCCAAATCACCTAGTTAATGAGAAACTCAGTAACAATTGGTGATAACAGAAAGGCTCTGATCACAAAGCCTTTGATCAGTAAAACACTTAACAGTCATACAGAGACAGCAGGCAGAAACAATGTATCTCTCCACTCCCCACCCACCCACTCAGCCACAGAACTAAGGGCTTTAAAAACCGTGTGGCAGAATGAAGTATCAAAGTGTAGCACAGCAAAGCATCTAACAACTTTAAAAAGTGGTTTTACCTTCTGCCCCTGTTCTTTCCTTTACAGCACTGTTGGGTGTTAGTTCCTGGATCAAGGCCTGACCTTAACAGCTCTCCTAAGTGCTTTTATGATTGGGTCTCATGCTAGGGACATCCTTAATTTATCTTTTTCCCCAATTTCAGAACATAATTGTAACACTGAATGTCACTGCATCCATTTTAATCAAGACAGTAAACATAAACTAGTATAGACTGAAGGAGGTCAGTCGTGACAAAAATTGTATTGCGATAAACATTTCAGGCCTCTTTAGGAATGAAAAGGCGGCGATAACGTGAGAATGCTGGAAAGTTCTAACGAGAACTAAGCCAAAGTTGTTTTAAACAAATGTGAACAACCAAGATCATTTGTTTTCCAGACAGCTAACAGTCTAATACTAAAAAGGAACTGCAAGCAACTGTTCTAAGCAAATATATCTAAAAAAATGACTTTCTGAGACTCTGTGTCACTGCTTCTGGTTCCAATGGAAGTTACAGTTTGGAAGTTCCATTATATATAACAAAGCTTTTAGTTTAGAAAAATAAAACAATGTTATTTTGAATAGTGACAGGTGGAAATTAAATGTTTAAAAATCACTACTAAACAAGGCACAAGTTATTTTACTGAAGGAAAATGCAAGTGCAAAAACCTCAGCTTTGGCCTGCTAAGAACTTGCTATATTCAAATGGACGTATAACAGAATTTAAGTACCTTTATCTGCTCTTTTTTTTTCAAAAAAATACAGTATTTAAATTGATTTTAACTGTGTGGAAGGAATATTAGCTGAACTGGAAGTTAGTCAGCGTTTGCTGAATTTTGTTATTTGCTACTAATTACAGGTGTGGGGGTAGTCACATTCTTTGATTTCCTGTCCTTGCCTATTTAAGTGGTACAGTGTGAAATATTTTCTGCTTAAAAACCTCAGCTTTGGCCGGCTAAGAACTTGCTATATTCAACTGGACGTATAAGAGAATTTAAGTACCTTTATCTGCTCTTTTTTCAAAAAATACAGTATTTAAATTGATTTTAACTGTGTGGAAGGAATATTAGCTGAACTGGAAGTTAGTCAGTGTTTGCTGAATTTTGTTATTTGCTAGTAATTACAGGTGTGGGGGTAGTCACATTCTTTGATTTCCTGTCCTTGCCTATTTAAATGGTACAGTGTGAAATATTTTCTGCTTAAAAACCTCAGCTTTGGCCGGCTAAGAACTTGCTATATTCAACTGGACGTATAAGAGAATTTAAGTACCTTTATCTGCTCTTTTTTTTCAAAAAAATACAGTATTTAAATTGATTTTAACTGTGTGGAAGGAATATTAGCTGAACTGGAAGTTAGTCAGTGTTTGCTGAATTTTGTTATTTGCCAGTAATTACAGGTGTGGGGGTAGTCACATTCTTTGATTTCCTGTCCTTGCCTATTTAAATGGTACAGTGTGAAATATTTTCTGCTTAAAAAACTCAGCTTTGGCCGGCTAAGAACTTGCTATATTCAACTGGATGTATAAGAGAATTTAAGTACCTTTATCTGCTCTTTTTTTTTCAAAAAAATACAGTATTTAAATTGATTTTAACTGTGTGGAAGGAATATTAACTGAACTGGAAGTTTTCACTCTGCTCTTCAGTTAGTCTCACCCACCCTCCCTGTTTTTGTTTTGGTGTTAATCTTAGTGGCCTTACAACTGCCCGCCCCTCTTATAAATTTGTGTTTGGATACTCCTTCTGGGCCCATCTCATTTGCTCACTGAGTGCAGTGAGATCATATTCTGATTTCAGGCACTCCTACTGTGTACAAAGAGAGCATCTGGGAAACAGAAAAAAAAAAAAAATGAAGCTTGTTTCCTGCCTTTCCTGTTAAGTGGTATAGACTATTTGTAGGCTTCTGAGCCCCCAAGCCCTTCTGTGTTGGAGGGAAGCCTTCTAGCTTAGTTTTTTTTTTTTATATAACTAGCCAGTTTTCTAGTTTCAGCACTCAAATCTGTTTCTTTGATCTCAGCACTTGTTCAGAAAAAAAAAAAATGTAATCTGCTTTTACTGTACTTGTGTTTCTACCTACATTTTTTACTTTTGCATCATCTTAAAAGTACTCAATTGTATTTATTACTGCTTGGTGTAACTCATTCTAAGCCTTTTGGTTTAAACACTTGGGCTTCGGACCAGTTGTTTTGCACTGAGAGGGTTTGTGGTCTGCACTGTAGTGGCAGAACAGGTAGCTTACATCCTTCTAGGTTGGGAACTGCTGATTGAGGGCTCAGTGTCTGTTATTCTAAAAGTGTATTAATTCTGGTTTAAGCACTTGGGCTTTCAGGCCAGTTATTTTACATTAAGAGAGTTTGTGGTCTGCACTCTTGTGAGAGGAGAGGCTGGACTCTGCCCTTCTGAGCTGGGAATTTCTGGTTGAAGGCTTATAGTGCATGCATATCTGAACTGCTTCTTACTGAAGTTGGTGCGTCTTGTTTGCTGTGGCATAGACTGGATTTGGGCCTGCTGGATCTAGCTTTGTTTGTGTAACTTGAGCACTAATCCAGGCATTCTCTAAAGTATTCAATTGTATTTATTACTGCTTGGTAGTAACTTGATTGAAGTGTAGCTATCATTCTAAGTCTTTTGGATTAAGCACTTGGGCTTCAGACCAGTTGTTTTACATTAGGAAGGTTTGTGGCATGCACTGTGGTGGCAGGACAGGTAGCTTTCATCCTTCTAAGTTGGGAACTGCTGATTGAGAGCCCAGTGTCTGTTATTCTTAAAGTGTATTAATTCTGGTTTAAGCACTTGGGCTTCAGGCCAGTTATTTTACATTAAGAAGGTTTGTGGTCTGCACTCTTGTGGGAGAAGAGGCTGGACTCTGTCCTTCTGAGCTGGGAATTTCTGGTTAAAGGTTTATAGTGCCTGAATATCTGAACTGTATCTTACTGAAATTGGTACACCTTGTTTGCTGTAGCATAGACTAGAACCAGGCCTGCTGAATCTAGCTTTGTTTATATGCTTGTTGTTTGTTTGCTTGTTATTTCCTTGGAACGCTAATTCCACCTAATACGCGGCTTCTCAGTGCTTCTGTGGATCACTAGTGATATCTGCATTGCTTACTGTACTTATTTCCTTGTTTCACTTGAAAGAAAGTTACTGTTTGTCGTTTTTGCATTTAAGTTACCTGTAACACATTGCACTTAAGTTACCTGGCACTTGCTCACTAAAGCAATTATATAAGTCGGCACTAAAAATTAAAAGCACTACACCCTCACTCCCCACTGGCCCTGGTTTTCAATTATTAAGGAATTCCCAATATTATTCTAGCATGTCCAAAGGTCAGTTGTCAATCTCCTCTCCGGTCCAGCTGGTGAATCTGGGAATCTTGAGGCAATGTTACAACTGCCTCATGTACACAGACAACCCTCTCCTCCTCCCAACAAATTCCAACACATGTGAGAGATGCAACCATATAGCCAAACTGGAGGCTAAGCTCTCTCAACTCAGTACTGGCATAACCAGTCAGGAGAAGAATGAAACCACACTCACTACAATTCCAGTCTCACATAGACCTACCACGACAGCAAACCAAACACATAATCACACAAAAACATACTCGGAGGCTCTAAATAAAGATCTGCCGAAGCAGCAGAGACCTCCAAAGCAGACACCCAAGCAGCCGCTACCCCAAAACAAAACACGTGCAACACATATCTCACAAAGCCAGTGTGCCGAACAGTCACAGCCCTTAAGACTAAACAACATACCTGATACACTTGTAATAGGTGACTCTATCGTCAGGCACACTGATGTCCCGCTCACCAGGCTGAACAAGGAGAGGGTCACGGTGAGCAGCCTGTCGGACGCTAGGATCCGCCACATAACACAAGCACTCAGGTCACTCCAAGGCAAGTACAAATATGACTCAGTCATTGTCCATGCTGGTGTGAATGACCTGAGACGTACCTCCCTGGACTACATGAAAAGAGACATAAAGGAGCTCTCTGAGCATGTAGCCCAGGCCGGTATGACCCTGACCTTGAGTAGCATCTTACCCTCACCAAGAATGATGCCACAATATGAAGACAAGATGATCAATTTCAACAATTGGCTTAAGTACTGGTGTCATTCAAAGGGGATCCAATGCCTGTCAGCTTGGGATGATATGCTCGACAAGCCACGATGCTTCGCTAGGGACGGCTTGCACCTGTCACCCCTGGGCTTTGGATATTGGCAAAGGCTCTTGCTACCCCCATAGTGCCTTTTTAGGCAAGGCTCAAAAGACAAACCCACCTCCATAGGTATCACAAGGGATAAGAAACTAAGAGTAATGCTACTCAACGCCAGAAGTCTAAACCTCAAGATGCACGCACTCGAAACTCTCCTTAGCATGGAGAACATTGATATCTGTGCAGTAACAGAAACCTGGTTCAGGGCTCCCGAGAGCACCCCAGCACTACCAGGTTATACCTCATACCATGCTTTTCGCCCCAAAACTTGGACCGAACCACAAAAGGAGGGAGTATCGATATTCATCAAAGATACCCACACCTCCAGGTTGGTGGCAAAGCACGAAGCATCAGAGACTATCCATGTGCAACTAACAGTGGGTAAAACTGCCTTCCAGTTTATAGCCTGCTACAGACCACCCTCCCAAACCCAGGAACCCCACTCGGCCTTCCTGAGAACACTGGAAAATATGAAGGTCTCTCCAAACACCATTACATTGGGCGACTTCAACTACCCAAACATAGACTGGGAGCATTACTCTAGCTCCAACACCCTAGCCCAAAGGTTCCTAGAATTTATAAACTCAAATGCTATGGAACAACTTGTTACCACTCCCACAAGAGGGGAAAACATACTGGACCTGATCATCACCAACATGGGGACTCTATGCTCCAGACCAGAAGTGTATCCCTCACTGGTAAGATCAGACCATAAACTAATCTCACTGGATATTCACATCCCGACCCCACCCCCTGCCCAGAAAACCACAGTGAAAAACTTCTCTAAAGCAAATTTCACACTCCTCAAAACTGAGGTGGAATCCTTCAAAGCCCCCGAGCCTGTGGAAAATATGGCCCAGACCACAGAATCCTTTATAAATGCATTCTATGAACACCTTCAGGAATGCATGGATCATGCGATCCCAAATAAAACCAAGACCCAATCCTCCAAAGGCAGACGTCCTGTCTGGTGGACCCCAGCCATAAACAAACTATACAATTGAAGGAGGAAGCTACTAAATGATGGAGCAAAATCCCAAAAAGGGAAGGCATCACTGATCAGTATTAGCAAAAAACTACGGGCACACATAAAATTGTCTAAGGCCAGCTTCGAGAGAAAAATTGCACAGGACACTAAGGATAATCACAAGGCTTTCTTTAGTTATGTTAGGAACCTGGGTGGTAATTCCCAGATATGCTCAGAATTAGTCCAAAATGACAAAAAATACACCGAACCCACAGACATTGCCAACATCCTAGCTGACAGGTTCAGCGCAAACTTCTCCCCCCCCCACCAAAAGGGCAAATATCTATCCCAGCAGAGTGCTGCCCCCTGACATCTCAGATGCTCAGGTAAGAGCCGCCCTCTCCAAAGCAAAAAACACAGCATCAATGGGACCAGATGGTGTCACGGGCTGCGTCCTACATGAACTCCAAGAA
Source organism: Protopterus annectens (assembly GCF_019279795.1). NCBI lineage: Eukaryota > Metazoa > Chordata > Ceratodontiformes > Protopteridae > Protopterus > Protopterus annectens. Next base: position 576,124,710 of record NC_056751.1, on the reverse strand, counting down.
GAGCTAAACCCAAACATAAAACTACTGTTCAATCTCAGCCTTACTACAGGATATGTGCCCAAAGAGTGGCGTACAGCAACAGTGGTCCCTCTCCATAAAGGTGGTGCCTCAACGGATCCTGGAAACTATCGCCCCATAAGCCTGACTAGCTTGGACTGCAAATCTATGGAAAGGATCATCATGGACCTCATAAATAAAGATATTGGGGACCTACAAACACTGGATCCTACCCAGTTCGGCTTTGTTAAGGGCAGATCCTGCCTCTTAAACCTGGTTGATTTCTTTGAAACAGTCACCAAGGCCATTGCCGAGGGGAAGGTGGTCCACACAGCCTACCTGGACCTCGCAAAAGCCTTCGATACAATACCCCACTCGGGCATTATAGATAAGCTCACCAGCTTAAATATAAACCCCTATGTCACTAGATGGATTGCAAACTGGCTCAAGGACAGAACCCACATGGTTAGAATTGCTGGAGCCATGTCAGACTCCAAACCAGTTACAAGTGGTGTCCCACAAGGCTCAGTCCTGGGACCTCTCTTGTTCGGTATATATTTCTCGGAGGTACAGGCCAACACGGAAGGACTGTGGCTGACCAAGTTCGCAGATGACTGCAAACTGGGCGCCATAATCGACTCTCCAGCCGACACAAGCATCCTCCAAAAGGGCCTCATAAAAACAGACAACTGGTGCCAGAGCCATGGCCTCAAGCTAAATGCCAAAAAGTGTATAGTCATCCCCTTTGGCAAAAACAAAGTACCCACAAATTACCACATAGGTGGTAATCCATTAAGTACAGAAGAAGTAATTAGGGACCTGGAGACCCAAGTTGATAGCAATCTGTCATTTGACAACCACGTGGCCAAAGTGGTTAGAAAAACATTTTATATAGCCCACCTAATCATGAAGGGATTCACATCTAGATCAGGGGAGGTCATCGTGCCTCTTTACTCATCTCTCATCAGGCCCATAATTGAGTACAATGCCCCTTTTGGGAAGTACCTTACCAGACACCTGCAGCAACTGGAAAGACCCCAAAAGTACCTCACCAAGAGGATCAAAGGGCTCAAACAGATGCCATATGCTGCCCGGTTAAAGAAACTCCAGCTCTACTCAGTGGCATATCGTCTGTTCAGAGGCGATCAGTGCCTGACGTATAAAGCCATGTCCAACCCGGAATTAATGGACATGCTGCACCTTAGAAAATCCAAATCCCATCGAGCTACGCTCGAGAGACTTGAACCTCAGCACTGAAATAAATAGGACATGCTGGAGGGACAGATTCATAACCCAGAAGCTCCCTTCACTCTGGAATAAAATCCCAGTCCAGGTTAGGCAGAGTCCCTCATTGACTCTCTTCAAGAGGAATCTTGATGAGTGGATGGGAGATCGTAGGTTTACCCCGGGTATCACTTCTGTGTCACTGTTAGACAGAGGCACAGTATACTAACCTCGAAAAAGGGCATAGCAAAATAAATTTAAAATGGGTGGCGAAAGCCAAACACATTCTGGCTAGGCTTATAAATGCCCTAGGGCAGATAGCCTAGTATGAACCTATGAAAGTAAAAGTAAAATCTTGTTCCTTTCTTTATGTTCAGCTTGGCAATACAAACTAGTGAGCATGCACTTAATGGTTGCATTTTGTCACTTCTGCCAGTAATCTGGACAATTCTAGTCAGGCAACAGTTGTCATTTTTTTCTATAGTATAACAAACAGATAAAAGTTCATAATACCAAACAGTTTTATATATAAAACAAACACACACACACACACACACACACACACACACACACATATATATAATGGATCCCACTCAGAAGCTCTTTTCAAAAAGTTGAATTTCAAATTGTCAAGACCATATGGTCGACCTTCTGAAAAGATGGACTTCAGAAACAGAAAACAACAAAAATATACTCGCCACACCCCCTGCGTATTATATATACCAACTGCGAGACTGCATTACAGTAGGGAAAAGGGAAACTTCCCCATGTACTGCAATCTCATTTCAAAAGTTTTGACTTTTCGAAAAGTCGATCATATAGTCTCCAACATATGCGGTTTGACTTTCTGAAGAGTTGAGCTTCTGAATGGAACACATATTACATATGGGTCTACTTTAGATAATCGAAACGCCACTTACCCGACTTTTAAATCGGCGAGACGGAAGCACCGAAAATCCATTTCAACGAACATGTACATTACTGACAAAAACCTACAGGCAAGTAACTATGTGGCCACACGACAACTGAACCACATGAAACCCACCCATGTGGGGGTCTTTGCCCCCCACACCACTCTATGTGGGGGGCAGTACTCTCCCGCCCCCCCAAGTAAATATACCAACTCCGAGATCACACTACAGTAGGGAAAGGGGCAAAGTTCACCATGGTGGACAAGTGGTTACTTACCTGTAGTTTTTTTGTCAGTGATGTCAGTGTTTGGTGAAGTGGATTTTCATGCTTCCATCTCTGCGATTTAAAAGTCGGGTAAGTGATGAAAAATTTAATTTTATGGTGCTAAAAGCACTGTGCTGTTACTCTGATGTTTACTGTGATGGATTTGAAGTCTTCTTAAGACACTCAGTCTTGCTGGCTGGATTCTGTCTTTAAGATTAAAGTTTGGTTATAGCTGCATTCACAGTCTGTTGCATACAGAAACTTGCAGAATATACACTGATGAGAGAATATACTTTGCAGCACCTGTCTTTAAGAGCAGTAGCCAAGAAATGTTATAATAAACCACACGTACTTCTGTTACAGCTTCAGAAAATGTTCTACTTTACTTCTCATATAGTACAGATGATGTGAGAGATATAACATTTACCTCAGGACAAAAAGTGTCCCTACCATACCCCTAACATACAGACTTTATGTATATTTTTAGTTAAACACACACCCTCTTGGTTTTGGAAAGATACTGCTTTGATGACGCAAATGCTGACACATCTGTTCTTGTGCAAATGCTGATAAGTAAACTGTCTTCAATGAAACGCCTTGTGGATTAGAAAAGCACATTTTTAAACTTTCTTAGAAAAACATGTCCTATTGTCAGTTCTTTAAAGAAAGCAAATTACATTCTTGTCATGTCTGTAAGAAGTCAGCTTTCTTGATGTGTGTGTAATATACTCATAAGCAAGTTCCTTATTTTTTAAGCCACCATCATTTAGTATGGATGCCAATCACATATTACTAAACTCTATTTCTGCATTTAAGCAAGCTTTATTTTATTCCTTATTTATGTTGCATATTTGTAGCAAAGTTACATTCAACCTTAATATCTTGTTGAGCATAATCTTACAAGTCCCTCTTTTTATTTTTTAACATACTCAAAACACTTTATACTGATATGTATTTTGATCACATTATATTAAGAAACAAAATCTTTAGTCTTCTTTTGATACACAAGTCAAAATGCAATTTTACATAGTCAATACGATGACATCAAATATCACTACCAAAACAGAATGTATTTAACAACTTTTTCTTTTGCAAACCATTTTGTGAAAATATTTTATCAGTTATGAGTTGTGTCTGCTTTAGTTTTATTTTTTAACTTGATTAATTTATTATTTTGCAATCACAGAATTTAATTTATGAATCAGTACTCTTGTATTAACTCTTTGCAACTTGTTGAATTAACTCTTTACTTTTATTGATTATTTTATATCAGAAGATTACAGATAGCCTAATATCTATAAGAGACAAAAACTATGTGCTACTCCAAGCGTTTATACACTGCTGAAAATATACAGTTTAAATGTCATTTTAACCATAACATTGTGGTCATGTTTCTGAACTGTCCATTAATACCTTGGTTGACAGTGAAGTGAACACAAAGTACTGAACTGGGCTTAGATAATAAATATTTGAATGCAATTATTTCAGTATATTTAATACTTGAGGATTAAAAAAAACATGATGTATATACTAAAGAATGTTATGTACATGTTAGTCCATTAGCTGTATAAATACACTATTTAATATAACTTCCTCTAACTGGGGTAACCAATACTATGTTACTGATAAAATGATGGTCCAAAAACCAGTGATAAAATTACAATTAGTTATATAAAATTACAACTTGACAAATTACTTTTGAACTTATTACAATGTATCCTGTACAGTATGTATTTACATAAACTGTTTGCTATTCATGCATTTCAATCTAGCAGCTATCCTGGACCCAATTTTTTTAACATGGTTTTTCACATATATTCATTGCTATACATTAATTTAATTTGTACTGAATTATTTTGTATTTGTACATACAAAGACTGTAAAGTACACTTAGTCTAACTTTACAAATTTAGTAACATCAAGCAAAATCTTGGAAAATTCTTATGTTTCTTTAGAAGTATCTAGTGAAATTGCCACCAGAGGCAACTATGCTTTTTGCATATCAACATTGTCTTGCCAAAAACATATTAAAAATAGTGACCATTCTTGCTCAATTTTTTACATATCTTTACTCTCTCTTGTATAGCTTTAATAAAGCAATTGTAAGTTATCTTTTGTATAACGTTACAGTTTAACAGGTTGTAAATACAATTTAATATTAAACAATACAACAAAAACTACAATGATAGCTATTAGCAACTTGTAAAATATGGTATCTTGTCAGGTTTAATCTGTTTAATGCGCTAATACCCATTTTCCCTCCACTCTGAAAGAGTATTGTCAAGAAGGAATGAGATATTTCTTCCTGTAGCTTTATTTTATACCCTTTTGCAATGCTGCTCACACAGTGTAAAACTGATACCCTTCCCCCTGTAGTACTGCAGTATTGTTTATTTGCTTTATAAATGTATGTCAGCCCAACACTTTGGTCATACATTTGCTTTATTAGGTTATTAAACTATAGACCTTGTCTGATTTGATCATCTTTTCTGTTCTGTTGCCTTTGCTGTCTATTTCTGCTAGTATTAATCTGTACCTTCCTGTATAATTGATTTGAACTGCATGTATACTATATGTTGGCTATACTTGATGTAACTGAGGTTTTTTATTTTTATCAGCGACATATATGCACAATTGTGATGTTTTATTATAATTACCAAATACTGTTGCATGTGAACATTTTAACAATTATGTTTTAATAAGTTTTTAGAAAAAAACTCAAGCTACTTGTCTGGCAGTCTTGTTTCTTATCTTATCTGCTCAACAGCAACTATTCATCCAGTCTATGAAGGTCTGAGCTCACATTTCAGTTAACCCTTTTAGCATTTTTCCTTTAATATCTGATGTAGGCAAAGCAGCTACCCGAACAAACTGAGTTAATGAACAAATTTAATGTAAAGCGCTTTTCGTTTGATACAATAAACAAACTTCTTCAGACCTGGTTCAGGTAGCTGCTTTGCCTACATCAGATATTTTTTGTTTTTATACGTTTTTGAAGTTTAACTTGTGTTCTTATTTTTCCTTTAATCATCTGTTAGTAAAATGCAGTTATAAAACACTTAGTATTATATTTGTGATTTGTATAACTATGCAAACTAAACATTATTTTACAATTAGCTTACATATTTTTTAACTTTTGATTTCAGCATTTTTTTATTTATTTAACTGCTCTGTCATTCATTTTACAAAGACTGTTTGACTAATTCCATCCGTAATGTTATTTCTTTTTAAAATTGAGAACTTTAACTGTTTGGTGTGGTGTTACTATACAATTATAAAAAAATGTAAAAAATAAATAGATATTAGCTTAACTAGCACATTTATATTTACATTATTTATATTTGCTGTTGTCTGCCTGTTATTCTTGTGCATTGTATAAAAAGAAAATACATGAATGTCAGTGTTGTGACTTTAAATCTTTACTCTTATTAACTATTTTTATTTAATTTTTATACACTAGAACTGTTTTGTTTACCTTTTGACTATGCTATGAGAATGGCAGTCATATGCTCTACTTTACTGTAGTACTGATAAATATCTTGTTTTAAATGAATGGAAGTTTTAAACATTTGAGAATGATTTGTATTTTACCATCCTACCAGGTATGCTTAACCATTTTCAAAACACAAACATATTATAAAATATATCTCTTTTGTAAAGATCAGCTGTAGTTTCCTGCTCTTTCCCAATGTATGTAGGAAGTCAGTCTTTGTCAGTTCAGCTAATCTATTTTCTTCATCTTGTAACTTTTGTTCGAATGTCTCCTCATGGTCTGCCTGATATGTCTTATGAACTTGTTCTGCTGAATCTGAAACTCCTATGCACTTTTGGAAAAATGTTTGTATAACTTGTCTAAACTTCCTCTACTCACTGTGTGTCTCTTAGAAGTTTATTACATTCTTTTGTAACAAAATATACTAGAGGTCTTGTCAGCAACTGATTTGACTCACATGTGGCGACAGGACATAACTGTTTAACATCTGAATCACACAATAAACATTTGTCATATCCCACATTGTTTTCTTTGAGATACCAGTCAAATATTGTAATACATTTGCATAATGCCTTACTATCAACCTGCCCTAATGTTTTACATTTACTAATGTGCTGTGTATACCAACATTGCAATTTACTAAAGCTTGGATTACATTTGCTTGAATTATGTCTGAAAATATCCATACTGTCTAATAACATCCAAAATGTCTAATAATATACAAACTGTCTAATATCCAAACTGTCGAATAGCAACCATACTAAAAAATGTGACGTAAAAAAAGTCTTGCCAGTTAGCAAGAAAACAGGTTATCAGGCTGTTGTTGCTGATGGTTGGAAATTTTTCAAAGTCACTTGAGAAGCTGGTGAACACAACAGGCAGCGGACTGCTGTGCAAGTAGATGTCCACCTTTTCTTGGAGAATTTATGGCACTGCGACTTGAACTTCAGTCTCACTCCGGATGTAGACATCTAAAAAACTTTACTATTGCAAGCTGCATAAACTGGAATACTTCTGTTTAGGATTTACACATACGTACAAATGTTAGTTACTGCAATTTGACTGAAGTAACCCTCTGCAGGGCTTACTCTTCCCTCTGTGTTCGAATGCAGGTATTAGGTGCAAATGCAGGCTAGCTTGCCATTGAAAAATTAAATTTTATGGTGCTAAAATCACTGTGCTGTTACTCTGATGCTTAGTGTGATGGATTTGAAGTCTTTTTAAGACACTCAGTCTTGCTGGCTGGATTCTGTCTTTAAGATCAAAGTCTGGTTATAGTTGCAGTCACAGTCTGTTGCATAGAAACTTGCAGAATATACACTGATGAAAGAATATACTTTGCAGCACCTGTCTTCAAGAGCAGTAGCCAATAACTTTTATAATAAACAACACGTACTTCTGTTACAGCTTCAGAAAATGTTCTACTTTACTTCTCATATAGTACAGATGATGTGAGAGATATAACATTTACCTCAGGACAAAATGTGTCCCTACCATACCCCTAACATAACTGGATTTAATACAGACTTTATATATATTTTTAGTTAAACACACACCCTCTTGGTTTTGGAAAGATACTGCTTTGATGACGCAAATGCTGACACATCTGTTCTTGTGCATATGCTGATAAGTAAACTGTCTTCAAGGAAATGCCTTGTGGATTAGAAAAGCACATTTTTAAACTTTCTGAGAAAAACATGTCCTGTTGTCAGTTCTTTAAAGAAAGCAAATTACATTCTTGTCATGTCTGTAAGAAGTCAGCTTTCTTGATGTGTGTGACATATACTCATAAGCAAGTTCCTTATTTTTTAAACCACAATCATTTTGTATGGATGCCAATCACATATTACTAAACTCTATTTCTGCATTTAAGCAAGCTTTATTTTATTCCTTATTTATGTTGCATATTTGTAGCAAAGTTACATTCAACCTTAATATCTTGTTGAGCATAATCTTACAAGTGGCATTTCAATTATCTAAAGTAGACCCATATAAATATATATATATATATATATATATATATATATATATATATATTATATATATTTATATTTATATATATATTGTGATAAACCGAGATGCTGCCAGCCTAGCTAGCTGGAATTTTGGTTGACGATGTGGCTCTACTATGGGGAGGGACTGAGAATGAACTGAATGATTTCATAGAGTATTTGAATAGAACCACTGAGTTTCTAAAGTTCACTAGCACTGTCTCGTATTTGGAGATTTTTTTTTTTAGATGTATGTTTAACTAAGGATGAAATGGCTTGTTTATCTACTTTGTATAGAAAGCCCTCCAGGAGAAACAACATATTGAGAAATGATAGTATGCGTCCCTCTCATATGTTTAAAAACATTATGAAAACACAAAGGGATGAGGGTATCTCGGCTGAATAATACTGCTGATGGATTTTCCACAGATTTAAATATAGCAGCACATGAAATTCTGACTAGAGGCTATAATAAAAAAGAAATAAGTGAGACGAAAGAAGACATCAAGTCTAAGAGTTTGACTAGCACGTCCTTATTTCTCAACTGAATCACCTGTTGAACAGCAGGTTGAGACTGTGAAGCTGCAGAGTCTTCCATTAGTACTACCTTATGCTAGTGACTTTAGAAGGATTAGACAGACGATTGATGTGAACTGGAATATCTTGACAATGGATGATAGAATCTGTGATATTGTGGGTGTTAGACCTAATTACACCTACAAAAACAAGAAATCTCTTAAGCGATGTCTCTGCTATAGAAATCATAAATATACAGAGCACAATATGGAAGTGTATTCCAGGCTAGAAGGCACACATCCCTGTGGTTCCTGTAGACATTGCTCTTCCATAGATGGACAGAATGAATTCATACATCCAGTTTCTAAGAAAAAATATGTTTTTAAAGTGTCAGCCAGCTGCAAAACTACAAATATCTATTTAGCTACGTGTGTGGCATGTGAACGTTTTTATGTTGGCAAGTCTAATAGGATGCTATATGAACGTATTTGTGAGCATAAATATGCTTTGAACGAGGCTGATCTAACAAATGCACTTGCTAAACATGTTTATCAGCTAGGCTCATCACATTACTTTAAGTTTAAAGTAATTGAGACAGTTAAAATGGGTCCTACAGGTGGTGACCTTGTGAATTTCACTGAAGAAAGAGAACTGCACTGGATATGTAAATTTCTTGCTGATAGGAAACCAGGTTTAAATAACAAGGTTTCTTTAAAACCTGTTCTTAGATCCAGGGATTTGCATAAATGGTTCCTGAAGTCTGCTGATTGGTTTGTTTGTATTTTAAATAATGAGCAGTTGTGATGTGTAAATTAGTCTGAAGAAGAACTGTGAGTCTGAAAGTGCTTACTGTCTGTTTGGTGGACATAAACAGTGGATTTTTAAGCCGTGGCTGCTGTGAACTTTTCATTCTGTTGATGCTATTTTATTACTTTGGGAAGTTCCATTTTTGTCTTGTGAGGAGGTCATTTTTACATTTACCTTGAATATCTTCAAATGTTTTCTAAAGTGTAGAATTTACCAGTAACCTCTATATTTTTGTCTATGTTTTGGATGCAAGGCAATTGCACTCGGTCCGTAACTGCCAGCACACATCATTATCTCTCAACAGTCAACATTTTTGCAGAATGTTGTAATCTTTTGACAATATAATCTGTGTGGTTCCTCCTAACATTTGTTTTTCTGGTAAATTACTGGGAAGACACAACATAATGGCACACATTTCAGAATTCAAATCCTTTGAACAACTCATATTCGGTAGCACACCTAGTTATATGAATCCTACCCATTTTATGTTAAACAGACCCAGTTGTGAAGCAAAAATCTGGACATTGTACCAAAATCTGGACAGCTGAGAGGTTTGTGGTACACCAGAGATCTCTAACCACTGTGCCTCGGACCTGTTAAAAAAAAGTGTTTGTGTGAGTGAATGCCGAAGAGACTGTGTAAGTGTGTATGAGGGAGAGTGAATGGAGCATGAAAGAATGAACAGTGCATGCATGAAAACAGAATGTGTGTGTGTGAATTCCGAAGAGACTGTACACGTGTGTATGACAAAGAGTGAACGGTGCATGAGAGAATGAACTTGCGTGCATGAAAGCATAATGCATGTGTGTGAATACAGAAAAGACTGTGCATGTATGTATGAGAGAGACTGAACGGTGTGTGTGTGTGTGTGTGTGTGTGTGTGTGTGTGTGTGTGTGTGTGTGTGTGTGTGTGTGTGTGTGAAGAATACAGTAGACTGTGTATAACAGAAGATGAACATAGAGATCGATCGAGCCCTTATTTTACACTCACTGAGCAGCACTTTTGCTATTTAGCGAGTGTAAAATAAGTCTGGCTTTTAAAAATGTTAATACTAATATTTTTTCTCATGGGATATAGTCCCTTTTCTTCACTGTGGATTGCAGTCCTAGCTGGCCCAGTCAAAAAACCTCCCCATTCCGTTGGAATAAGTGAGTAAACAAGTTGCTTATTTCTATCTCACCAATACCTAACTGATCAAGAAGGTACCATAGCAGTTATTTTTTTTTCTACCCTAGCAATACAAGGGCTCAAACATATTACTTCTGTTCGGCTTCCCTGCCATGCACCCACATGATCTGAGTAGACTAACCTTGCAATAAGAAATTCATCCTATTTGCTCACATAGACATATGTACATTTCAGCCTATATTCTCCAATGCTGTGTCAAAAACTTGTAAAGTCTATGTGTAAGTTTAGTAGCACTGAGTCATGCCCACAGAGTAAGAAGAAACTCATCTGGCAATAGTAAAACAACTGAAGACCAACAGTAGCACCACCAGTAACTGGGAATAAGGACAATGAAACATCTGCAGGTAAACCTATCAGAAAAGATGTCTTGCCCATCTCTGCTCCCTTACTATCATGTGATAGCTTACTCATACTGAACAACTTTATAATCTGCTACTACTGTGTTAGCATAGGACATGCCAGAGTAATTTGAAACTTTAGTGGGTTTGTGCTGTTGCGTATCACTGCAGTGCTTCCTTAGTTGTCAGCAAACAAAAGAAAAATGCACATTATACAATGACTCCCTATTAACATTCAAAAATGTGCATGTTGATTGGCCAGCCCAACCAGCATACCTGTTATAATCCCACAATATACCAACAGAAAAAGGTCCGGTCGCCCGGACTTTTTTCCGTTGGTATAAAGTGCCCAAAAACCTTTTTTTTCTTACAATTAAAAACGAAGCAACAGAGACTTTCTTTTCTCCGTTGCTTCTGTTTCAAAACATTGATGTACTGGGTATGCGTGTTAACACAAGTCCCATATGCATGCGTAGTACATCAAAACGAAGAAGCAGTATACCACAACCAGCGGAAGAACAGTAATCCGCCGTTATACAAAGATATTATTTAAGAAAAGTATTTTTTTTCTTAAATAATGTCATTGTATAATAGCAATAATCGACTTAGTGGTTGTGGTATATTGAAGATTTACCCACGGTTTCCTTTGATTAATCACTCGGGCTTCACCCTCGTGATTAAACCACACCAACCGTGGGTAAATCTTCAATATATCAAACCACATCGTCGGTTATTGCTTAAATATTTTTTGTACTCTCATTTATCTGCCCAGAATTAACTCCATGTACCCTTCCTGTAACATATGTATGTGTGTGTGTGTGTGTGTGTGTGTGTGTGTGTGTGTGTGTGTGTGTGAGTATATACACACACACACACATATATATATATATATATATATATATATATATATATATATATAGTTAAAAACTTCATATAAACACTCTGAACACTGTAATAAACACTAAAAAATAAAAAAATAGAACCGCCTATTTTCTGGTGCTATTTACACATGGTTCAAATTATTTACTGTTACCTGATGAAGTTCTTGTCACTTATTAAAGGACGCAAATGCTTAGTATCAGCTCCTTTGCATTTTATACTTCTATAGTGTTTATTACAGTGTTTACAGTATTCATATGAAGGTTTTAACTTTATTTTAGTGTGGTCTTCATTTGTGTTCGGAGAGTTATTATATTGGGGTGTGTGTGTATATATATACATATATATATATATATATATATATATATATATAGATAGAGATCATGTATATATGTTGTGTATATATATACACACACACGCACACATATATATATATATATATATATATATATATATATATATATATATATGTGTGTGTGTGTGTGTGTGTGTTATGTGTCTGTGTGTCTATGGCATGCATCCCAGCTGTGAAGAACGTCTAGATTTTGGCCTCCTATTTTGGGTGCATTTTACATAGAATTTTTTTTCTGTCCAATTAGAGGCAAATCATTAAGGAATGAAGTTAGAAAATACGGAGTGTGATTTGAGATTCAGACTTCAAAGTCTTCAGAAAAAATCATGCTAATGCAAAACCTTTTATTTTATCCAATTTTTAAGTTTGTAAGCAATATTTAGAAATTGTCCCAATTTTTTGTACCTTTGTCCCACTATTATTTAGGACTTTGTCCAAATTTATTGCTTGAAGAGGTTGAGAGGTATGAAGTCTGTGTTTTTATGTATGTGTGTGTCTATGTCTCCTTGTGCATGTGTGTGTGAGTTTATAGTCATTTTGAAGAAAACACAATCATGGCAATAGAACAAAATCGTAATAAAAAAGTCACATGGAACAAAGGATCATTTGATGTTAAAGTGAAAATGGAGAACGGTAAAAAGGGGAAGAATCTAAGCGTGGTAAAGATAGACTACAAAAAAGTATTCTGAAGACGTGTCTGGAGTGCTTCTTCCCATGCCACTGCTGAAAATAGGCTCTCTCCTAGCTGGACTTTCCCAGTCAGTAAATGTTAAATAACTAAACAAATAAAACTGTATAGCTCATCAGATGAGGAACTGAAAGCACAATTGCAAGTGGTCAGAACTTTCTCAGATGATTTAAGAATGTCATTTGGTCTTGATAGATGTGCAAAAAGCAACCTTCAAAGCAGAAAAGCTGCAGTGCCAAGAAAACATCAGTTTGGAGCAGGAATGTGATATAAAAGAACTTGAGCAAGAGGGCTGCATAAATATTTGTGAATTGGTGAATGATCAACAATAAAACATTAACAAATTGATGTAAAACTAACTAAGGAATATTTTAGAAGGCTTAAATTAATACTAAAAAGAGCATGGACATCTAGGAACAAAGTCCAAGCTATAAACCAATTTGCTCTTCCTGTCCTAACTTACATTTCTGGAGCGAATGCCTGGCCCAAAAAGGTGTTGAATAATTTGGACAGAAAAACAAGTAGGCTGCTTCAGACTCATGAAATGATTTATAAAAATCTGTAAATACCAAGACTATATATTCCCTATTCTGAAGGAGGTATTTAGGAGAGATGGAACAAAAGTTTGAGAACAAATTACATGTGTTCTACCAAATTTGTCAGAGCTGCAAGGTACGTGTATGCCAATCTAATGGACCTTTATAGTTTATGACTGAAAATGTATTTATTCCTTTTTGGTTTAAGTGTGCGTCTCTTTTGGCTTTTTCCCGGTTAGGGGTCGCCACAGCGGAACTCCGGTCCGCTAATGATTGGTAGAAGATTTTTACATGCCGAGTTACCAGCCTTGACACACAACCTTCAACAAAGGTACGCCCCTGCACGCATGTCGCCACACAGAAGACGCTTTAGCTGAGAATCGAATGGACAATGTCTTGCTGTGAGTCGATAATGCTACCGCACCGCAGAATTCCTTTTTGGTTTAAGTAAATTACATAAATACATATATGCATACATATACACACACATACAAACAAATTAAATATTTAGTAGCAAGGCTTCACTAACAAGATGCAGGAGGGTTACAAATGGTACTCAGCATCTTCACAGAAACCCAGCTGTGAATCCCCTCACTGGCTGTCTTTTTGTGTTATAAATATTGGTGATGGTATAGAAAACCTAAACTGATGTGCTAATAACTTGTGTTTGTAGTGAACAGGGACCAGTTTGCACATATTTAAAGATGACTACTTGCGAATGTTCTTTGTCATTTCATGAGATTGCTTTCTAAAGCCGAGACCTATGATGACAGAAATTTGGGTATAAATATGTTTTGGGATTAAATGACTTGGACCTAAACTTTCTGACAAATGTATTATCAACTACAGCTGACCGAAGTAATGCATTTTATTAATTTTTTAGTATGTTAATCAGGTAGAACATAACATATACAGATTCCCATTAGTATTTTCCCTGCTACTACATATAACAAGGTCTGAAAACGAAACTGATTTCACCCACAAAAGACTAGAAATCATAATCTTTTCTTTTCTTTAGGGAGGGCTAAACAACCCATTAAAAAATGGATTTGCTGTGTTTACTGCTTCTTGTCCTGAATTCTTACCGTGATCCAAAGTGGTTATAAAGGTTGCAAGAGAAGTACTGGAGGCAATCTGTTATGTCAACCTGTTTCACAATTGTGGAATTCATTGGGTAAAGCACTTGTCATACCATCTGGTATTGTTAATGTGATAGTATAGGTTTACAATTATTTTATTGTGGTGATGGTGATATTAGAGTGCTGGGTCACTGATAGCATGGGAACTTCAGTAGACATGACCACCTCAGGAATGTGCAAGACACTTTCTACAGAGCCAGATCTTTCAGTCTATCAGAGTAGCTAGGGCTTCTGAGACCTGATCTGTTTGTTAAGGAAACATAGAAGTATTTTGAGTTACTTTCCTGGGACCACTATTGTTTGGCATCTACTTCTCTGAAGTACAGGCCAACACTAAGGGACTCTGGCTAACAAAGTTCGCAGATGACTGCAAACTAGGAGCCATTATTGAATCCCCAAATGATGAGGATATTCAACAAAAGGGCCTTACAGAAACATATGCTTGGTGCCAAGAAATGTACAGTTATCCCCTTTGGGAAAAAAACATGTACCCATGAATTACCACATTGGTGGCAGTACACTAAACACCGAAAGTGTGACAAGACACTTAGGGACACATGTGGACAGTGGTCTCACCTTTGATAATCACATCACCACAACATTCAGGAAATCCTTCTATGTGGCACACCTCATCACTAAGGGATTTTCATTCAGAAAAAATGAGGTAATTGTTCCACTGTACTCATCCCTCATTAGACCCATTATAGAATACAACTCCCTGTTTGGAATGTACCTCTCAAAACATCTGCAACAACTGGAAAGGCCACAGAAATACCTCACTAAAAGAATCACAGGCCTAAAGCAGATACCCTATGCTGACCATCTAAAAAAACCTCCAGCTATACTCTGTCACATATCGTCTACTCAGAAGCGATCTCTGCTTAACTTACAAGGCTATGTCAAACCCAGAGCTGTTGGACTTGCTACACTTAAAGAAATTCCAATCCCTCAGAGCCACATGCTCCAGGGATCTAAACCTTGCCATCACAATGAAGAAAACATGCTGGAGGGATAGCTTCCTGACCCAGAGAATCCCCAAACTCTGGAAAAGACTGCCCATACATGTCAAGCAGAGTGCCTCTTTGGCCCTCTTCAAAAGGAACCTTGACGATTGGATGGGAGATAGGAAATTCACCCCAGGCATCACGTCAGTCGCCCCGCTAGACAGGGGTCCAGGGAAGTAAATACTGTGGGAAGAAATAGCCAGGGGAATTGTTATGGCTAGGCTTGTATAGGCCCTAGGGCCGATAGCCTAGTACCAACCTATGAACTTTCAGTGCTTTTTTGAGGTATGTGCCAATGAGGGCATTGTTTTCAATGATGGGTCTAATAAAGGATGAATACAGTAAGGGTATAACTTCTTTGCAATGTGAGGAGATATAACAAAGGATAAGCTGTGTAAGGTAGAAGCATTGTACAAGAACCACAGAGCATGGTGGTCAAAGGAGAATCTGTCAGCAATGTAGAGATGGCAGTACCTGGTGACTCTTTATCCCTGTCAGACTCCATGAAAGTTCTACAGAGGGTGATTTACAACACCGGGTGAGATTCTGTGTGGTAAATAGTAGAAATACAAGCTTTATCAACATGAAGTTCTGCAGCATTTCAAGCCATCAAAGGTAAGCATACCAAGCATCTGTTTGGTGTTATCCTTGTTGGAGATTTTGAATACTGGAATGGGATTAGATAACTACAACCATTTCTTAGCCATCGTCATCGGACTACATGCCAGGGAAGTGTATATGTAGCAATATATATATATATATATATATATATATATATATATATATATATATATATATATATATATATATATATATATTCTGACGCAGGGTCCAAATCGCTGAACTCTGACTTCGCAAAAAATTTCTGACATACGGTCCAAATCGCCTAAAATCCATTTTGCCGAAATTAGTACTGACAGTGTATCTGGCCTTTTCCCCCACTATAGTGTGATCTCAGAGTGAGAATATTAAAGTAGGGAGGGTGTGTGAGGTACAGCCCTCCACAACAAGGGGTGTGGGAGGAGTAGCCCCCCACCTACTCAGGTTATAAACTACTTACCCTTTTAATAGGGACTGCTCAATAGACAATGCCAGACCATATTAAACTGAACTGGGATTGGGGGCTTCACCCCCCACTTTAATATTCTCACTCTGAGATCGCACGACAGTGGGGAAAGGGGCAGATACACTGTCAGTACTATTTTCAGCGATTTGGACCCTATGTCAGAAATTGTCGGCCACGGTGGTGCAGTGGTTAGCATTGCCGCCTCACAGCAAGAGGTTCTCTGGTTGGATTCTTGGCTGGGGTGCCTTCTGTGTGGAGTCTGCATGTCCTCCCTGTGATCACGTGGCTTTTCTCCGGGTGCTCCAGTTTCCTCCCACATCACAAAGACATGCTGTAGCTGGATCGGACACTCTAAATTGGCCCTAGGTGTGAATGTGTGTGTGCCTTCTGTGGAAGGTTGGGTATCAGGCTGGCAACTCGACACTAAAACTCCACTGCCAGTCATTTTGCAGAATGTTATTTCGCTGTGACGACACAATCAGGATAAGCTGAAAGGAGATGATATATATATATATATATACACATATATACATATACACACACATATATTATATACATACATATATTAGGAGAATGTTACAGTTAGTTTGCTGACAGCTACCAAGATTTATCACATCATGCTAGCTCTTAGGTCACTAAACATCAAGGTTATAGTGGCCAGTCCACCTAGTGCATATTTTTCAAATGTGGGAGGAAGCTGAAGCACCTGCAAGAAACCTACACAAACAAAGGGGAGGACATGCAGACTTGGCACAGAGAGCACCCCATCCGAGAATCAAACCAAGGAACCTCTTCTGAGGCAACAGTGCTATATGCTTTGCCACTGTGTTTGCGTCAGTCTCCATCCAAAACCTCTTTTTCCCATTTCTGCAAATGAGGTCAGGGTGTCACTTCACCACGGACAATCCACAAAATCCAGGGATTACATCGCAGGGTGTCTAGCCCTGGTGCGTGTGTGTGTGTGAGTGTATTTTATTATATTTATATAAAAAATACACACATTTTATATATATATATATATATATATATATATATATATATATATATATATATATAAAAATAGCGAGAGAGAGAGAGAGGTTCATAGGTGTGTACTAGGCTAATGGCCCTGGAGCCTTTGCAAGCCTAGCCCGTAGAAGTGCCCTGGCATCGTGCTGCCCGACGTTAGTTCGCAGTGCCTCTATCAAGTACAGCCAATGGAGTAATCCCCGGGGTGAACCTTCTATCACCCATCCACTCATCAAGATTTCTCTTGAAGTGGGATAGCAAGGTGCTCTGCTTGACATGTATAGGAAGTCAAATTCCACAGCATGAGCAGTCTCTGGGTGAGGAACCTGTTCCTCCAGCATGTTCTGTTGATTGTGGTAATGAGGTTGAGTTTTCTGGAGCGTGTGGTGCAGACCGATTGGGATTTCTTTAGATGTAGCATTTCTAACAGAGCTGTGTTAGACATGGCTTTGTAAGTCAAGCAGAGATCGCCTCTAAGTAGGCGATATGAGACAGAGAATAGCTGGAGTCTTTTGAGTCTATCCGTGTAGGGCATGTGTTTAATGCTTAGGATCCTCTTCATGAGGTACTTCTGTGGCCTCTCCAGCTGTTGCAGGTGTCTGGTGACGTACATGCCAAATGGGGCATTATACCTGATGATTGGTCTAATGAGGGAAGAGCAGAGAGAGAGACGATGACCTTTTTCTTCCTGGATGCAAAACCCTTGATAATGAGATGTGCCAAATAGAAGGACTTTCTGACCACAGTGGCAATGTGGTGGTAGAAGGAGAGGTTGTTGTCAACCTGCACCCCAGATCTCTTATAACGCCTTCAGTGTTCAGTGGGCTCCCATCGATGTGGTAGCTAGTGGGAACTGAGTTTTTAGCAAAGGGGATGACTATGCATTTTTTGGCGTTAAGCTTAAGGCCATTGTTTTGACACCAGTCACTGGCCTCAGTGAGGCCTTTCTGTAGGATGTCTGCATCACTTGGGGAGTTAATAATGGCTCCCAGCTTGCAGTCGTCTGCGAACTTTTTCACCCAGAGTCCCTTTTTGTTGACCTGGACTTCTGAGATGTAGATGCTGAACAGGAGAGGACCCAGGACTGATCCCTGTGGGACTCCACTCATGACTGGTCGGCAGTCTGACTTGGAGTTCGCTACTTTCACATTGAGTGTTCTATCTGTGAGCCACTTTGCAAACCATCTACTGATATACGGGTTGCTGAGTAGTTTGGTGAGTTTATCAATAATTCCCAACTGAGGAATGGTATCAAAGGCCTTGGTCAGATTGAGGTAGGCTGTATGCACTGCCTTACCTTCATCCACAGCCCTGGTGACGGACTCAAAGAAGTCAACCAGGTTGAGCAGGCATGATCTCCTTTTCACAAAGCCAAAATGCATGGGGTCCAGAGTTTGGAGATTTCCTATATCTTTGTTAATCAGGTCCATGACAATGCACTCCATAGCTTTATGTATCAGACTCATCAGGCAAATGGGGCAATCATTCCCAGGTACTATAGTCGCTCCCCCTTTATGGAGTGTTATGACTGTAGCAGTGCGCTATTCGGTAGGGACAAAGCCAGAGGTGAGGCTGTGACTAAACAGGGCACGTAAATGCAGTGCCAGTTCGCTTTGTAGTTCATGTAGAACACAGCCAGGGATATTATCGGGTCCCATGGAAGCTGTATTCTTGGCCTTGGACAATGCAGCTTTAACCTGTGCTGCAATAATGCTAGGTGCCTAGCATTCTTTCGGTATTCTGATTGGTCCTTTGGGGGGGGGTAAAGGTGGGACTGAATCCGTCAGCCAGTATGTTGGCAATATCTGTTGGCTCAGTATAGGAGGTACCATTGTGCAGTAACTCAGAGCAAGTATGGGTATTGCCGTGGAGGTTTTTGATATAACTATAAAAGGCTTTGAGATTGTTTTTAGTGTCTGCTGCAAACCTGCCTTCATAGCTGGCTTTAGAGGATTTGATGAGGGATCTCAAATTTAGGTTGAGGCTAATAAGGGAGTTTTTCCAGTCTTGGGACTTCACCTTTTTCTGCAACAGTTTCTTCCTTCTGTTGTAGAGTTTAGTAATTGCAGGGGACCGCCAGATTGGCTTCCTTTTTTGAAGGAGAGCGTCTTGGTTCTGTTGGGTATGGCTAGTTCCATGCATTTATGTACATGTGTGTGTGTATCATCCATCCACGACCCCTTTTTTCCCATTTCTGCAGATGGGGTCGGGGTGTTGCTTCACCAGTGACGGTCTTCTAGAGCCAAGGTTTATACCATCCCACACACACACACACACATATATATATATATATATATATATATATATATATATATAAATAAAATCAATAGACGTGTCTATGTAAATGAGGAGTGATCTGAAGTACAACTAAATGCCACAGTCAAGTTACCATGTGCAGCTGAGGCAAATTTCTAGTCTTCAGGGATGTTTAACTACTTGTGCTCACATTCATTTCCAATCTCCATTGTGACCAACAATTTCAAAACACAACTTGGCAACCCGGCATGTATTAAACAACTTTATTATACATCTCTAAAATGAAATAGCATGTTGTTAAGTGACAACAGCATTAGTCAGAGCATTTTGGGCCAGAATATCTCAATCACTAGAGCTGAATGGTTGCATTTTTGCTTTCCGGTACTTGTTATCTGCTACTGAAAGATGGTCACCATGCAAGTGCCTACATATGCTTGTTTGCAAGTTATCTTTTGAAGCAGTTGTCTTGCATCCTGATCTGAATCCAAACTGCTAATCTCCAATCTTACTTTTCGACTACTTTGCAAATTCAATCATCAATCACAGGATTAAGTATCCTGTTTTTTGTTTATTTTGTTCTTTATTTCTTTGTTATTTATAGCACTTTGTGTACTGTGTATTTTTCTAGCTAGTTTCACTGTGTGTGAGGTATTAACTGGAAATTGTCCACTTTTATTAAGCATCTGTTGGGTTGTTTGTTTCTGAGAACTTGTTGCAGTTAAACTCTTTTTTCTAGAGGCTCCTTTAGCGGTTTAAAACTTTCATTTAAAGGCTCACTGCTGCTTTTCAGCTGTGAGAAACATTTCTGCAGTTTGTTTCTAAGTAGTGGGGATATTTGTAGCATTTCCATATTCAGGCTTGTATTTGGGTCTAGTGTTTGTGGAAGCTGTGTGTCTGAGCACATATTCAGGGACATCTTGGGTGAGCCAAAGCCATCAGGCATTTCAGTGAGAGAGAATTGTTTGAGGTCATTGGCTGACTGAGGTCACCTGGACTACAGCTTAGACTAAGCACCTCATTGGTTCTTTTGAGATTTCTTTCTTAAAAGCTGTCTCAGGTTTCAACTTTATGTTACCTAAGAAGCTCAGTTGTGAGTGTTCTGCCATTTTACACTGAGCTAATTGAAGGAAGGACACACAGCAAACTCGGAGCTATAATATATAACATTAAAGTATCCTGTTTTTGTTTATTTTGTTCTTTATTTCTTTGTTATTTAATGCACTTTGTATACTGTGTATTTTTCTAGCTAGTTTCACTGTGTGTGAGGTATTAACTGGAAATTGTCCACTTTTATTAAGCATCTGTTGGGTTGTTTGTTTCTGCTAACTTGTTGCAGTTAAAACTCTTTTTTGTAGAGGCTCCTTTAGCTGTTTAAAACTTTCATTTAAAGGCTCACTGCTGCTTTTCAGCTGTGAGAAACATTTCTGCAGTTTGTTTCCCACCCTCCCTCACTGTTGGTATAGTGTTTTTATAGTTGGTGGCTTTGCAGTTGCCCGCCCCTAGTGTAAATTTGATCTGGGACCCTCCTCCCAGTCTAGTGCCATTACCTCATTCTACCCAGTACAGGGAGAACATTTGAGAAGGCCAGTCAGCTTAGTTTCTGCTACTCCTTTCTCTTTCCACAAAAAAAAAAAAAAAAAAAAAAAAAAAAACTTTTTCTAAGCTTGTTTCCTGCCTTTCCTGTGTGTAGTCTAGCCTGGGTATAGATTTGCTGTGTCCGGGACTATTTGTAGGCTTCTAGGGCCCAAGCCTTTGTGTGTTGAGAGGAAGCCTTCTAGCTTAATTTTTTTTCCTAGAACTAGACAGTTTTTTGTTTCAGCACTTGTTCAGAACTTATTGTAAGCACTAAATAAGCTACAAATTACTACAGCACTCAACTTTCCTCACTGTCTAGAGGAAAACAGTTTCTAGTACTTAACAAATAAACACCTATCCAGGCATGTCTAAGGGTCAGCCCCCGGTGTTTTCTCCTGTCTACCTGATGAATATGGGCATCTTGGGGCAATGCAGTAATTGCCTCATGTACACAGACAACCCTCTCCTCCTACCACCCAACACTACAACCTGTGAGAGATGCATTTATATAGCCAAACTGGAAGCAAAGCTCCCTTCACCCAAGACTGGACTAGACAGTCAAGAGGAGAAGGTAAACACTTGCACCACACCACACTCAGCACATAGTCCCTCAAATCCTACACCACCAAAACACACACATAGAAACACAAAACACACACCTACATTAGTTGAGGCTCACAGTAAAAACCTGCCCAAGCAACAGGGACCTCCAAAGCAGAAACACAAGCAACATCCACCCCCCAACACAACCCAAATGACACATAGCCCACAAACTCAGTGTGCCACACAACCACAGCCCATAAGGCATAACAACGTACCCAAACTCAGTGTGCCACTCAACCACAGCCCATAAGGCATAACAATGTACCCAACACTGTAGTCATAGGTGACTCTATAGTCAGGCACACTGATGTTCCACTCACCAGGCTAAACAAGGAGAAAGTTACTGTCAGCTGCCTGTCGGGTGCCAGGATCCGCCACATAACACATGCACTCAGGTCACTCCACAACAAGTACAAATATGACTCTGTCATTGTCCACGTTGGTGTGAATGACCCGAGATGTACCTCCTTGGACTACATGAAAAGGGACATGGAGGAGCTGTCCATTCTTGTAGCCCAGGCAGGTATGACCCTAGCCCTGAGTAGCATCCTGCCATCACCCAGAATGATACCACAGTAAAAGGACAAAATGATTGACTTCAACAATTGGCTAAGCTTCTGGTGTCATTCTAAAGGGATCCAGTATCTGTCTGCCTGGGATGACATGATCGACAAGCCACGATGCTTTGCCAGAGATGGCCTGCACCTGTCACCCCTGGGATTCCGGATACTGGCTAAGGCTCTAGCCACCCCTATAGTGCCTTTTTTAGGCAAGGTTCAAATGACAAATTCACCACCCTAACAGGTACAGGCAAGAAGAATCTGAGGGTATTGCTACTCAATGCTAGAAGTCTAAACCTCAAAATGCACTCTCTCGAGGCACTCCTTAAAATGGAGAACATCGACATCTGTGCAGTGACAGAGACCTGGTTCAAGGCTCCAGAGAGTACCCCTGCATTACCAGGCTATAATTCATACCACACCTTGCGGCCACCTAACCTGGACCGAAACACTAAAGGCGGAGGCATGTCCATATTCATTAAGGATATCCACACCTCCAGGCTAGTTGCTCAGCATAATGCAACCGAGATTACCCAAGTGCAACTAACTCTGGGCAAGACCGCAATCCAAATTGTAGCTAGATACAGATCCCCCACCATGCCCCAGGATTCCCACTCCTCATTTCTTAATACACTGGAAAATATTAGGGTACAACCTAACACCCTAATAATGGGCGATTTCAACTACCCTACCATTAACTGGGAAAATTACTTGTGTACCAACTCTTGTGCTCAACGTTTTCTGGAATTCATAAATTCCAATGCCATGGATCAACTTATCCACACCCCCACCAGGGGCAGCAATATCCTAGACCTGGTTATTACCAACATGGGCAACCGGTGCTCCACACCAGAGGTCAGTTCCTCGTTGGTCAGATCCGACCATAAGCTAATCACCCTAGACATCCACATCCCTCCCCCACCCCCCATTAGGGAAACCACAGTAAAAAAATTCTCCAAAGCCAACTTCACGCTTCTTAAGACAGAAGTGGCAAACTTCACGACACCCATGCTGACGGACAATAGAGGTATGACTGCTGAATCCTACACAAATGCACTTTATAAGCATTTACATGAGTGCATGGATCGTGCAATCCCTAACAGAACCAAGATGCTATCCTCCAAAAAAAGGAAACCAATCTGGTGGTCCCCTGCCATAAACAAACTCTACAACAGAAGAAGGAAAATGTTGCAAAAAAGAGTAAAATCCCATGATTGGAGAAACTCCCTGGTCAGCTTCAGTAAGAAGCCGAGATCCCTCATAAAATCCTCCAAAGCTAGTTATGAAAACAAAAATCACCACGGACTCTAAAGACAACCACAAAGCATTCTATAGCTATGTCAAGAATCTCAATGGCAACACTCAGATCTGCTCTGCGTTACAGCACAATGGCACTAAATATACAGAACCAACAGATATTGCCAACATCCTGGCAGATAGGTTCAGTGCTAACTTTACCCCTCTGTCATCCCCTAAAGGACCCATCTCTATACCAGAAGAATGCAAAGTTCCTGTAATCACGGCTGCACAGGTAAAAAACACACTATCCAAAGCCAAGAACACAGCATCCATGGGATCTGACGACATCCCAGGCTGTGTTCTACATGAACTACAGAACGAACTGGCACCCCACCTAAGTACCATGTTCAATCACAGTCTCACCTCAGGCTATGTGCCCACTGAATGGCGCACAGCGACAGTTATCCCACTCCACAAAGGGGGAGCCACCACAGACCCCGGAAACTACCACCCAATTAGCCTAACGAGCCTGGTCTGCAAGGCTATGGAGCGTATCATCATGGAACTTATAAACAATGACATTGGTAATCTCCAAACTCAGGACCCCACCCAATTCAGGTTTGTAAAAGGCAGATCATGTCTCCTAAACCTGATAGACTTCTTTGAAGAAGTCACCAAAGCCGTAGATGAGGGTAAGGTGGTTCACACAGCCTATCTAGATCTCGCCAAGGCTTTTGACACCATCCCCCACTCTGGAATTATAGATAAACTCACTAAACTAGGTATAAATCCCTATGTCACAAGATGGGTTGCCAACTGGCTCACTGACAGAACCCACACTGTGAAAGTAGCAGACTCCAAATCCAGCTTCAGACCAGTGACAAGTGGAGTACCACAGGGTTCAGTCCTGGGTCCTCTCCTGTTTGGTATCTACTTCTCTGAAGAAGTACAGGCCAACACAGAAGGTCTTTGGCTAATGAAGTTCGCAGATGACTGCAAACTAGGAGCCATAATCAAAACTCCAAAAGATGTGGACATCCTACAAAAGGACCTTGCTGAGACAGATGCCTGGTGTCAAAGCCATGGCCTCAAGCTCAATGCCAAAAAGTGCATTGTCATTCCTTTTGGTAAAAACTCAGTACCCATGAACTACCACATAGGTGGTAGTCTACTTAACACCAAAAGTGTGATAAGTGACCTTGGGACACAGGTGGACAGTAGTCACTCCTTTGATAATCACATCGCCACAGTAGTCAGGAAATCCTTCTATGTGGCACACCTCATCACAAATGTTTTCGCATCCAGGAAAAAAAGAGGTCATTGTTCCCCTCTACTAGTCACTCATTAGACCAGTTATAGAGTACAATGCCCTTTTTGGTATGGACCTCACAAGACATCTACAACAACTGGAAAGGCCACAGAAATACCTCACAAAGAGGATTACTGGCCTCAAAGAGATGCCCTATGCAGACAGTCTCAATAAACTGCAGCTTTACTCCATTGCATATCGCCTACTCAGAGGTGATCTCTGCCTAACACACAAAGTTATGTCAAACCCAGAGCTTTTAGACATGCTCCACTTAAAGAAATCCCAATCCCTACGAGCTACACGCTCTCATCACCACAATAAACAGAACATGCTGGAGGGATAGATTCCTGTCCCAGAGACTTCCCATACTCTGGAACAAGCTACCCATCGATATCAAACAAAGCTCCTCATTAGCACTGTTCAAGAAAAATCTTGATGATTGGATGGGAGATAGGAAATTCACCCCGGGGATCACTTCTGTGGCTCTGCTCGACGGTGGCACAGGAAGATATTTATTGGGTGGCAAAAGCCAGGGTACCTTTGGCTAGGCTTATATAGGCCCTAGGGCCAATAGCCTAGTACCTACCTATGAACCTATGAACCCTCTCTAGAACCATCATGGAATCTGACAGGGTTATACAGCTTTGTACCGAACACAGCTGTGTATGTATGCTTTCCTCTTGAATACTGGTACTAGTATGCTTATTCTCCAGTCACCTGGGATGCACATAGCTATGAGTACCCCTCCAGTTCTCTCCTAGCCATCCATAACCCCTTTTTTTCACATTTTGGCTTATGAGGTTGAGGTGTCTTTTCAATAGTGACAGTCATTTAGAGCCAAGGTTTACA
Source organism: Protopterus annectens (assembly GCF_019279795.1). Lineage (NCBI taxonomy): Eukaryota > Metazoa > Chordata > Ceratodontiformes > Protopteridae > Protopterus > Protopterus annectens. Next base: position 576,098,916 of record NC_056751.1, on the reverse strand, counting down.
ACACCGGATGACTTGCCCTGCTGGAGTAGTCCTTCCACACCACACAATCACATGCGCACTCATATCCTATGGCCAATTTAGTGTCCAATCCACCTACTGCATATCTTTGTAATGTGGGGAAAACCTAACTACCTGGATGAAACCCACACAAACACAGGGAGGATATACATAATCCGCACAGAAGGCACCCCCAGCCGAGAAGCAAACCAGGTAACCTGTTGTGATGTGTCAACTCTAACCGCTGTGCCACTGTGCCATCCAGTCTTTATCATATCAGCTGTGACCTCATCTGAGCCTGCAGCTTTCCCTGACTTCATTTTCCTTAGGGCTATTGTTACTTCTTCCATGGTGAGCTCCTGCACTTCTCTCATTGTGGACCATGTCTGGGGAAGTACAGATTCTGTGTAGTTTTCCTTCATTTCAAGCTGCTTGAAGTACTACTACCAACTGCCTTTGATGTCCTGTGGACTGGTGAGCACGTTGTTACTGGCGGTCCTTATGGAGGGTGTCTGACTATCTTCTTTCTTTTTGTATTTGCCTTGTAACCCGATACACCTTGTTTGCGCCATCTGCTTAGTCACCTTCCGGAGTTGCAAGAGTGCCTCTGATGCCTTGCTCTTTGTTACTGCAACTCCTTTTTTAGCCTTCTTGTTAGCCAACAAGTATTCCTCCTAGTCTTGTCGGTCTTTTCTTTCTCACATTTTCCCTCCACTCCTCCTTTCTTGTGATGACCTCCTGGACATCTGCATTCTTCCACTAGCTTTCCTTATGTACCTTACTTCCATGCTTGGCTCAGCTACATGTATGTTCTTGAGTCCTCATATGTACTGTTTTGAGGTGCTTGCTATCTTCTTCATCTCCACTTATTTCCTCTTCTTCTTGAGGTGCTAGAGCTCTAATCAATTCCTAGAACTGTTGTGCTTTCTATCCGGTTCATAGGTTCATAGGTTCATAGGTTTATACTAGGCTATCTGCCCTAAGGCATTTATAAGCCTAGCCCAAATTTTTGTGGCTTACGCCACCCCTTATATGAAAAAATACTGTGCCCATTAGTTTGTTGTGCCTCTGTCCAGCAGTGACACAGAGATGATTCCCGGGGTAAACCTACGATCTCCCATCCACAGGTCTAGATTTCTCTTGAACAGAGTCAGCGAGGTGCTCTGCCTCACATGGACCGGGATTTTATTCCACAGCATAGGGAGTCTCTGAGTGATAAATCTATCCCTCCAGCACGTCCTATTTATATCCGTGCTAAGGTTTAAGTCGCTTGCTCTAGTGGTTTTGGTGGATTTGGATTTTTTGAGGTGGAGCATGTCCATTAATTCGGGTTGGACATGGCCTTGTATGTCAGGCACATGTCACCTCTGAGCAGACGGTATGCGACTGAATAGAGCTGGAGTTTCTTCAATCTGGCAGCATATGACAGATTTTGGAGTCCCTTTATCCTTTTGTTGAGGAACTTTTGGGGTCTCTCCAATTGCTGCAGATGTCGGGTGAGATACATCCCGAATGGGGCATTGTACTCGATCATTGGTCTGATAAGTGAAGAGTACAGGGGAACAATGACCTCACTAGATCTGGATGTGAATCCCTTCATGATCAGGTGGGCAATGTAGAAGGTCTTTCTAACCACTTTAGCAACGTGAGTGTCAAAAGAAAGGCCACTGTCAACCTGGGTCCCCAGGTCCCTGATAACCTCGCCTGTGCTTAGTGGATTGCCACCTATATGGTAGCTTGGGGTTACCTTGTTTTTCCCGAAGGGTATGACTATACATTTTTGGCGTTTAACTTCAGGCCATGGCTCTGGCACCAGCTATCTGTTTCCGTGAGTCCCTTCTGAAGGATATCCATGTCCGATGCACTTTCCACTATGGCGCCCAGTTTGCAGTCGCCTGCAAACTTTGTCAGCCAAAGTCCTCCCATGTTGGCCTGTACTTCTGAGAAGTAGATGCCAAACAATAGGGGCCAAGGACCGAGCCCTGTGGGACACCACTTGTGACCGGCTTGGAGTCTGACACAGCGCCAGCAACTCTAACCCTGTGGGTTCTGTCCTTAAGCCAGTTTGCAACCCATCTTGTGACATATGGGTTTACATTTAAGCTGGTAAGTTTTTCTACAATACCCGAGTGGGGTATTGTGTCGAAAGCCTTTGCAAGGTCAAGGTAGGCTGTATGGACTGCCTTTCCTCATCAATGGCCTTGGTGACTGTTTCAAGAAGTCGACCAAGTTCAAAAGGCATGATCTTCCCTTGACAAAGCCAAACTGGGTCGGGTCCAATGTCTGCAAGTCCCCTATATCTTTGTTTATGAGCTCCATTATGATCCTCTCCATAGCTTTGCAGACTAGACTTGTTAAGCTTATGGGGCGGTAATTACCAGGGTCCGTAGAGGCGCCTTTGTGGAGTGGGACCACAGTTGCCGTACGCCACTCCTTGGGCACGTATCCTGTGGTAAGGCTGAGATTAAACAGCTGCCTTATGTGCGGGTTTAATTCCACATTTAGCTCGTGTAGCACACAGCTGGGGACACCATCCGGTCCCATTGATGCTGTGTTTTTAACTTTAGAGAGAGCAGCTTTCACCTGCGCATTTGAGATGTCCGGGAGGCTACACTCGGCTGGGATAGTTATCTCTCCTTTAGGGGAGGGGGGTGAAGTTTGCACTGAACCTGTCTGCCAGTATGTTGGCAATGTCTGTGGGTTCAGTGATTTTTGTATCATTTTGGACTAATTCTGAGCATATCTGGGAGTTTCCACCCAGGTTCCTAACATAGCTGAAAAAGGCCTTATGGATTGTCCTTTGAATCCATGGCAATTTTTCTCTCAAAATTGGCCTTAGTTGATTTTATGAGTGCTCGTATTTTTTTACCAATAATGATCAGGGGTGACTTCCCTTTTATGGATTTTGTTCTATCATGTAATAGCTTTCTCCTCTTATTGTAAAGTTTGTTAATGGCTGGGGTCCACCAGACTGGACGTTTGCCCTTTGTGGAAAGAGTCTTGGTTTTATTTGGGATTGCCTGATCCATGCAGTCCTGGAGGTGTTCATAGAAGGCATTTGTAAGGGCTTCCGCAGCTTGGGTTGTGGTTTCCTCTGGCTCAGGGGCCTTGAAGGATACCACACCAGTCTTGAGTAGTGTGAAGTTTGCTTTAGAGAAGTTCTTCACTATGGTCTTTTGTTTGGGATGGGGCGGATGTGGATTTCCAGTGAGATTAGTTTATGATCAGATCTCACCAATGAGGGATATACTTCCGGTGTGGAGCATTTTGTCCCCATGTTTGTGACAATGAGATCTAGTATATTTTCTCCTCTCGTGGGAACAGTGACTAGCTGTTCCATGGCATTTGAATTTATGAACTCCAGGAACCGTTGGGCTAGAAAGTTAGGGCTTGAGTAATGTTCCCAGTCTATATTCGGGTAGTTGAAGTCACCCAATATGATGGTGTTTGGAGATACATTTATACCCTCCAGTGTCTTCAGGAAGGCTGTGTGGGTTTCCCGAGTTTGAGAGGGTGGCCTGTAGCATGCTACAATTTGTAGAGCAGTTTTGCCTATGGTTAGTTGCACCTGGATGGTTTCGAAGCTTCGCGTTGCCACCAACCTGGAGGTGTGGGTATCCTTTATGAATATGGATACACCCCCTCCTTTTGTGGTGTGGTCCGGGTTTTGGGGCGGGAACGCATGATATGAGGTAAAACCTAATAGTGCCAGGGTGCTCTCAGGAGCCTTGAACCAGGTTTCAGTTACAGCACAGACATCGATGTTCTCCATATTGAGAAGGGCCTCGAGTGCGTGCATTTTGAGATTTAGACTTCTGGCATTGAGCAGCATTACCCTCAGTTTCTTTCCATTTTTGTTTTCTAGGGTGGTAGGTTTAGAATTTGAGCCTTGCCTAAAAAGGCACTATGGGGGTGGCAAGAGCCTTAGCCAATATCCGGAATCCCACGGGTGACAGGTGCAAGCCGTCCCTTGCGAAGCAGCGTGGCTTGTCAAGCATGTCATCCCAGGCAGACAGACACTGGATCCCCTTTGAATGACACCAGACATTAAGCCAATTGTTAAAGCTGATCATCTTGTCTCTATATTGTGGCATCATTCTTGGTGAAGGAAGGATACTGCTCAGGGTTAGGGTCATACCTGCCTGGGCTACATAATCAGAGAGCTCCTCTATGTCTCTTTTCATGTAGTCCAGGGAGGTACGTCTCAGGTCGTTCACACCAGCATGGACAATGACTGTCATATTTGTACTTGCCGTGGAGTGACCCGAGTGCTTGTGTTATGTGGCGGATTCTAGCGCCCGGTCTCTGTTGAGCTTGGAAGCTTTTTATGACCACTAATTGTAGCTGATTGTGGCAACCACTGTTTTTTTACTGTGGGCTGACTATTTCACTGGGGATGACTTTACAATCACTGATTCTACTCCACTGTCCATTCCTTACTAGGATGCCGTTTAGCCAGAGTTGCAAGTTAGCCACTCTTGCATGTGATCTTGAGACAGTATCTCTTTTTGAACCGTGTGTTGGCTACTATCAAGCCATTTGCCAGGCAGGAGTGTAGAGTGGCCTCTCCTTTATTCCTATCGCCCCACCCATGTGGATGCAGGCAGTCCTCATATCCTATTCGGTCTATCTTGATATGTTCTTTCAAGTCAGCCATTATCAACACCAATTGCTGTTTCCTCTGATATACCTGTTTATCCACTGATATGTTCTAACTCATTGACATATATTGTATAGAACCACCACCATTAAAAAAAGAAAAACCCTGATCATTATGTATCTGTTTATTTTTTAAGCATCATCATGTAAATTGTACTATAGACATAAGAACTTGTTAAAAATTTACTCATGTATTTCCTCATGTGTGCGCATATGTATTCTATTATACTTCTTATTGTTTACTTATATTTCTTATTGTTTACTTATATACAATTTCATGTATAGCTTTTCTCCCCTGGCTTCTGCTGAAAATGGACCTGTGTTCAGTCAGACTTTCCTGGTTAACAAATGTAAAATAAATAAATAAATTCTTGTTGCCCAGCTCTATAAAGTAATAAATATATCATATATATCTATATGTATTGTTATATATCTATATACAAATATGTAGTGTATGTATGAGAGAGAGAGAGAGAGACAGTGTGTGTGTGTGTGTGTGTGTGTGTGTGTGTGTGTGTGTGTGTGTGTGTGTGTGTGTGTGTGTGTGTGTATCAATATCTCTCTCTCTCTCTATAGATATAGGTATATATATATATATATATATATATATATACATACATATACACACACACACACGCACATTCATACATATACATGCACAAACATGCATATGTATATATTATAGGGTTAGGGGATAGATTGGCTAAGAAGATAGCTTGAGTGTGTGTGTGATAGCGAGTGTTTAGATTTTGGTTTGGGGATAAATCTAGTGTGTGTGATTGCAAGTGTTTAGATTTTGGTTTGGGGATAAATCTAGTGTGTGTGCGATTGCGAGTGTTTAGACTTTGGTTTGGGGATAAATCTAGTGTGTTTGCGATTGCGAGTGTTTAAATTTTGGTTTGGGGATAAATCTAGTGTTTGTGATTGCGAATGTTTAGATTTTGGTTTGGGGATAAATCTAGTGTGTGAGATTGCGAGTGTTTAGATTTTGGTTTGGGGATAAATCTAGTGTGTGGGATTGCGAGTGTTTAGATTTTGGTTTGGGGATAAATCTAGTGCGTGTGATTGCGAGTGTTTAGATTTTTGTTTGGGGATAAATCTAGTGTGTGGGATTGCGAGTGTTTAGATTTTGGTTTGGGGATAAATCTAGTGCGTGTGATTGCGAGTGTTTAGATTTTTGTTTGGGGATAAATCTCGTGTGTGTGATTGAGTGTGTGTGTGTGTGTGTGTGTGTGTGTGTGTGTGTATATATACGCACACATCCTTATGCACATGTGTGATGAGAGCCCCAACTGTATTCTGTAGTAATAGCAGCATTAGTAGTGTTATGGGAACAGTTTTTTTTTTTTGGTTTAAGATGCAGGTTAGAGTTAGGGACAGAGTTATCATGTGTTACTACTGTGGAGCAAAGAGGCTTTGCTGGTTACATTGGATCAGGTAATTCAAAAACTCTTATACATCCATAAACCAAATAACCCAGGCAATACTAGGACCATAGATGTAAATCCACTCCAACAAATAAATACACATGGTCGTGGTATAGATTTATAATGCAGTTCTTACCCACCTCTCTAGAATAAAGTAACACTTCAAGTTAAACAGTGAAAGACACTGTCTGCCTTTAAAAAGGATAACTGGTTGGGTATTCATAAATTCATCCCTGGTATGAATGGCCTGGTCCTTCTTGAAAAGAGAGGACAGCCCTAAAGGTGGGTACTGGCAAAGCTAAAATGAAGCTCATTTGAGTTGCAACTCCTATGAGCCTATGACATATGACTAAGTCACATCCTTGTACGGAAGCAGAGTTAGCGGGCATAACCTGTTTAGTCCTGCTTTCCTGGTGACTCTTGGGTGATCTGCACGGACTTGCAGTATGTTAGAGTGGGGAAGGAGTATTTGTTGTCTTGTCAGTACTGAAGGCTGACATCTTTTACAGTTTGTCAAGAAGACTTTGACAAAAGGTATATGCATGGTATTTTTACAAACCGTATGTGCATTGCTGAGTGCATTTCAAGACCATAACATGTTCACATGACGACTACAAAAAAAAAAAGTATCAGTCAAAATACTTTAATGTACTTTTTGCTTTTGTGTTTCAGGCCATCTTGAGATAGTATCTGTAAGCTGAACCCTACTCATACATTTAGAGGTTTTGCTTCTCACCGGGCTGTTTCCGCTCATAGGTTCATGGGTAAGTTGTTGTGTCTTTCGGCTTTTCCTGGTTAGGGGTCACCACAGCCGAACTCCAGTCTGCTAATGCTTGGTAGTTGATTTTTACGTGCTGAGTTACCAGCCCTGACGCACAACCTTCAACGTAGGTATGCCCATTCACGCATGTCTCCACGTAGAAGACGCTCTAGCTTAGAATAGAACCGGACACCATCTTACTGTGAGGCGACAATGCTACCGTAGCACCACCACCACGGGTATAGATTCATAGGTAAGTACTAGGCTAAAGACCCTGGAGCCAGTGTAAGCCTAGCCCACTAGTTTTCCCTGTCATCTGGCTTACCATGTCAACCATGTCATTTCAACATCCGTCTCTCAACTTTCCTCTTGGGCAGCTGATATTTATGGTTCCTCTGATTTTCACTAAAATTACATTTTCACATCTGTTACAAATGTGTTACAACCCTATAAATAGGGCACCTACACCTGTACATGTAGCTTTATTATCATTTCCTGCAGATATCAATCTCCACTGAAAATTAAGTTTCTTAAAGTTTGTTAAATTAACTACAGTGTAGACAAAATATATAAAAAATAGTTATAGAATTCTCAGCTTGTGATAAGAGAATCTTGACTCAGTTGGTTTGCATGTTAATTATCCTTGGCTTTCTGTTAAGTCTTTTTATCGTGGGCATACTGGATTAAACAATGGGTGCCAGCAGAGGAGAAAATGGTCATATCCAACTTGATGAGGTGCTAAGTGCATTGGTTTCTGGCTTGGTGTGGACTCTCATTTCATTGGATGAAAGGTGTAAATCCTGAGCTCGTTAAAATGTCTTGCGCATTTCAATATATGCATTTATCTGACTGTGTTAACCACTGTAATCTATTCATGCATTCATTCCAAAGTAGTAAAGTCAGATATTGTCTAGGTGCATCATGTGGAGAGACAAGGCTTGGCCTAATTGTTTGGGGGTAGGTATGCTCTTTTTATGAAATGTGTGTGTCACTTTATACAAAATTCCACTCAGTTGTGGAACTCACAGTCATAAGAGAAGGTTGGACAAGAGATTAGTGCAGTTTTTTTTAAATAAATTACTAGTTTAAGAATTTTACTTTTTGTGGTTGGTGACGCAGATTATAAATGACTGTCATGATTTGTTATAGGTGATTTGAATTTTGGAGTAAGTTTTACAGATAATGGCTATATTCTGCTGTTTAAGCTGTTCTGTAGTCTGTGTAAGTCATCTGGAGAAGCAGTTAGCTTTGTCGGAGATGGCTGCTTGAAGAATTAGTGGGACTTGTTTAGACTACACACTTGGACATTACAGGTAAGTGTGCATTTTTATTTTTGGTAGATTCGGATTTAAACTGTGTTATTGATGGCATCTCTTGTGTTCAGTTTCATTACTGGAGAAATTTAAGTGGGCAGTATGTATTTGATGTACTTCTTGTTTCCATATCACATGGTTTATTAAGTGTAAAGCTTTGTATTTTAGGTTAAATTTTTTACAGGTTGCTAGTATTCCTGCACTCTGAGTGTGCATTCATTTCAGTGTGTGTGCATGTGTTTGTGCTAATGGAGGGTTGTTATTTACATTGCCAAATGGCTATTTTATTCCTCTGTTTGGGAGTCTGGTTTTCCAGGAGGTTTACCATGTTCTTTTTGCTTTGCTCTGCAGGATTTTAGCTCAGCTGATAAGATGTGATAATTGTTGAGGGTTTTAGTATGTCTTATTAGTTTTTTTATACATTATTTATAGGTTCATAGGTTGGTACTAGGCTATCGGCCATAGGGCCTATATAAGCCTAGTCATAACACTTCCCTGGATATTTCTTCCCACAATATTTACTTCCCTGGACCCCTATCTAGCAGGGTGACTGACGTGATCCCCGGGGTGAATTTCCTACCTCCCGTCCAATCATCAAGGTTCCTTTTGAGGAGGGCCAAGGAGGCGCTCTGCTTGAGATGTATGGGCAGTCTATTCCAGAGTAGGGGGAGTCTCTGGGTCAAGAACCTACCGTGGTTATCACCAAGTGTAGTACCTCGCAGGATGCACAGTAGCAAATCCCGCCCCAAACACGCCTCCAGCCACACTGACCCCGCACCCGTATGAATATTCACACTGCCACTACCGTGGCAAGGCAGCATTGGTATGAATATTCAAAACATACAACTTTGTAGTTGTTTAGTTGAATTATACTGTGTTTTTAAGTCACAAAAACATGCATAGCTCTCAACCTTCTATCTCCAAAATGAGGAACACTCGCCTTCGTAATGTGGAACAAGTGGGCAAAATGTGGAAAGTACAGTTTTGTACCTACCATAAATGTAGATGTCCGATAGGAATGCATCTGCAGTCATTACAAATGGGTAGTCCTGTCGTCAGGCAGCCCTTCGGTCGGCCGGATTCCAAAGTCTGGGTCTGGCTTCGGCTGGTGTCGCACTTCACCCGACATCATAGCTGCAGTTTTTCGGGTATAAAGGCATCAGCCGACGCCATCTTCCTCAGTGTTTCTTGCCCCAGATGCCAGTTGCCCTCTTTGATGGCTAAATTTGGATAAATGCCAATGTTTCCAAATAGCAGAGAACAAACACATAAAATAAGCATGTATGTACATATATACAAACAAATACACCATAATAGATCCCTCCCAAGCTAGCTGAAGGATGGCAAATACCCTAGGAGTACCACAGAGGGGAAGGAGGGTGGGTAATCCTGACTGCAGATGCATTCCTATCGGACATCTACATTTATGGTAGGTACAAAACTGTACTATGTCCTTCAAGGATGCATCTGCAGTCATTACAAATGGGTAGAATACCATAGCTAAACTAGGGGAGGAGGAAAAAAGTAGAGATTATGGTGTAGTCAGGATCCCTTGCAAAACAGCAGTGGCAAAACCTGCTCGGGATCTAGAGTATAAAGGTAAATTGTAATGCTTGGCAAATGTATGCACGGAGGTCCAAGTAGCAGCCTCTATAATGTCCTTGGTAGCCACTCCTCGTAAGAAAGCTGTGGTAGTGGCTGTAGCCCTTGTGGAGTGAGGCCTGATGTTCTCTGGAGTTTTCTTTCCATGGTAGGAATAACAAAATCTAATGCAATTTCCTATCCACTTGGAGATTGTCTGTTTTGAAATAGGTTTTCCTTCCTTTCCTGTTGCATATGCTACCAGAAGCTGGTCAGTTTTTCTATTGGACTTGGTCCTGTCCAGGTAGTAGCGTAATTGCCTATGTACATCCAAGGTATGCAACAGTCTTTCTCCCCTGTTCTGTGGGTTGGGGAAAATGTAGGTAGGTGGATAGCCTGATTTAAAGACACTCTGGATACCACCTTAGGCATAAATGTGGGATTTGTTCTCATGGACACTATCTTGATGGAAGATCAGGAACATAGCTCTCAACCTTCCATCTCCAAAATGAGGAACACTCACCTTCATAATGTGGAACAAATGGCCAAAATGTGGAACACATACTAATGGCTTATTAACAACTTCAAGTAGGAAGGTCATAGGATGGTTAAAATATGCTGGTTTTACTTGTATAGAAGCTCCTTTAATGGATTAATATGATTAATTTCTATTTATCATGGATTTCACTTAAAAAAATTCCTAACACAATGTGTGACAGACTCTTTCAATGTGGAACTTTGAGGAACTTCGAGGAACATGAACTTTTTAAGACCCCAAATGAGGTACGTTCCTCGTAATGAGGTACACTTGAGAGGTATGATCAGGAAGGGTTGCACTGCCATTAATGCCTGTAGTTCAGAGACCCTTCTTGCTGAGGTGATTGCCAGAAGGAAAGCAGTCTTCCAGGATAAGTATTGTAATTCTGCTGCTGCTGCTGGTTCGAAAGGGGGGAGTGTCAATTTTTCTAACACAAAGTTCAAGTCCCATGCTGGCAATGGTGGTTTCCTGGGAGGTTTTACATTTTTAATTCCTCTCAGAAACTGTCTGAGCAGAGGATGAGAGAAGACAGGAGGATCCAAGCTGTATTCTGCTGAAATAGCTGATGCATGTATCTTGATGGAAGAATAGGACAGGCCTGCATGGAAGAGCTCTGCCAAGTACTCCAGGATGTTGGCTATGTTTGCTAGGGCCACATCTTCTCCTTTAGCAGTACTCCAAATGAGATATCTTTTCCATTTTGCTGCATAATTCTTTCTTGTTGAAGGTCTACGAGCCTCAAGGATTATGTCTTTAACCCTTTGGGATAAATCTGGGTTAATTGTCCTTATGTAATGTTCCAGGCAGTTAGCTGCAGAGTTTTCAGGTTTGGATGCAGGATGTTGTAGTTGTTCTGTGTTAACAGCAATGGGATCAGGGGCAGTGTCCATATTTGTTCCCGAGACATGCTCCTCAGCAATGGGTACCAATGTTGTCTTGGCCAGTCTGGAGCTATCAGAATGATCTTTGGATGTTCCTCTTTGATCTTCAAAAGCAACTTGTGCATCAAAGGAAGTGGTGGGGATGCATAAGCTGTCAGGTTTTTCCAACTGAAAGATAGGGAGTCCACCTTCCAAGCAAGTGGGTGGTACATCCTTGTGCAGAATTTCTTTAGCTGGTGATTGAGTGGGGATGCAAATAAGTCTATTTGTGGTAATCCCCATTCTCTTGTGATGGCTTTGAAGATGTCCGGATGCAGCATCCATTCGTGGGCATCTGTGGTAGTTCTGCTTAGAATGTCTGCCAGAATGTTTTCTTTTCCTGGTACAAAAATTGCTTGTAACTGAATGTTGTAGCTGAGAGCCACATCCCATAGGTCCAGTGCCAGTCGGCATAGAGGATATGAATGTGTGCCTCCCTGTTTGTTGATGTACCACATAACTGTGGTGTTGTCTGTCCTTATCATCAACTGACCTTCTTGGAGAAATGGTCTGAATGACTGGATTGCTAATTTTACTGCCAGCATTTCCTTTAGATTTATGTGCAGGCGCAGCTGGTCTTGAGTCCATAAGCCCTGTATGCACTTGTCCAACATGTGTGCCCCCCAACCGAGGTCTGAGGCATCTGTCGTGATGGTTTGGCTTGGCTGACTTTTGCAGAAAGGCAATCCTTTGTTTGATTGGCAGGCCTGAGCCCACCATAGGAACTCTTGTTTCAGGCATGGGATTATTGGAATTTTGGTTTCTAGGCTGTGCTTGTGTTGGGACCACAAATTCTTTAGGTACCACTGTAGCTTTCTCATATGCAGTCTGGCATGAGGGACCAGAATTATGCAGGATGCCATGAAGCCTAGGGCTTGCAGTACTTTTCTTGCAGTTAGATGGTTCTGCTTTGTTAATGCCAAGAAGTAGAGAGGTAGTTGCTCTTGCTTTTCTGCAGTTAGGAATGCCATTTGTTCTGATGTGTCCAGCTCTGCACACAGAAAGGTTATTCTTTGGGATGGAGTCAGCCTTGACTTTTTTATATTGACTGTATATCCCAGGGCTTGCAGTAGGTAAATGACTCTTTGTAAGCCTTCTGTTAGTTTGCTTTTGTTGTCCGCTTGAATTAGGCAGTCGTCCAGGTAGGGATAAATTTGGATCCCTTGAAGTCTGCAATGAGCAATTACTGATGCCAGGCATTTCGTGAATACTCTGGGCGCAGTAGATAAGCCAAAGGGCAATGCTGAGAATTGATAATGCTCTGATCCTGCAAGAAATCTGAGGTATCTTCTGCAAATTGGTCGTATGGGGACGTACAGGTATGCCTCCTTGAGATCTAGAGTTACCAGCCAAGACTCCTTGCCCAGCATGGGAAGAAGCTGCTGTAGGGTCAGCATTTTGAATTTTGGAACAATGAGGAATGTGTTTAAAGCGGACAGGTCGAGAATAGGCCTCCATTTGTTCTCTTTTCTTGGTACCAGGAAGAGTCTGGAGTAAAATCCCTTTCCTTGCTCCATAGATGGTACCTTTTCCACAGCTCTCATTCTTAATAATTGAGATATTTGCTCTAGAGCTTCTGCCCTTTGAGTAGGTGGTAGGTTTGGCATTCCTCTCTTTCCTGGTAGAGTATGGAAATGGAACCTGTAACCTTGGTCTATAGTTTGCAAAATCCATCTTTCCCTTGTGATGCAATGCCAGTTCTTTGAAAATAAGGTTAGCTTTCCGCCTAAGGGTGCTTCCAGTTGTTCCCTGGTAGGCGGTGCCACATCCAAGTCACTGTGATTGTGTTGTTGTAGTGGTGGTGGCTGCGTCCGTGCCTCGCTGGTTGTTACCTTGCCACTGGCGTCCCCTGTAGGCACCTCTGGATTGGTTTCTGCCTCTTGAACGCCTATTCCTGCCTCTCTGTGTCTTAGAGGAGTCTGGAAAGGACCAATTTTTGGAGGGCCAGTTCCTGCTAAACCTTGGAGGTTGAACCTGTAAGAAATCTTTCACTGTTTGTACAGATTTCGCCTTCTCTTCCATCTTCTTTAATACCTGCTGTGCAGGGGAACCAAATAAATTGACCTTGCCCATGGGTGCATCCAAAAGCTTAGATTTGACATGGTCTGGTAATGCCTGCTCTTTCAACTATGCATGTCTTCGAATAACTGTGCCAGTCATGGCTGATCTAAAGGAAGCCTCCAGTGCATCATAGCCACATTTTAAAGAATGGTTACTAACCTGCTGTATGTTATGTACCATTTCCTGAACATATTTTTTATCTAGAGATTCTTCAGAGGACAGCTTTTTAGTTAACTGGTCAAGCATAAACTCTTGATACTGAATCATATGGAATTGGCAGTTCAAAGCTCTAGCTGACAAAGTAGCAGAAGTGTAAACTTTTTTACCCCATCTCTCTAAGGATCTGGATTCCCTTTCAGAGGGGGTTTTTAGCAGATGTAGTTGCTACAGCTTTAGGACCCTGGGAGATGGTCTCTGGATCTGCAAAAGGAGCCTTGTATAAATGGTGATGAGTGTCCGGGACCCTGTAAAACCTATCGGGCTTAGCAGGGGCCGAAGGTAATGAATCAGGAGCAGTGCAAGCATCATTAAATGCATCATCTACAACAGAAAGAACTGGAGGTATAGCTAAAGGCCTATGCTGTGGCAAATGTAGAAAGGTTCTAAGCCTTTTTCTGGAGTCTGAGAAATCTTGGCCCTGCCACTGAAATTGTTCCCTCATAGCATGCAAGGTTTCCCCAAAGGAAAATTCCTCAGGTGGAGAGGCTGAAGGAATGGACTCTTCAGCATCAGAGTCTTCGTAAGGGGAATAAGGAGCATCTGGAGGGTCTGTATGTTCTGAGTCATCAGAGGAGTCATCTGTGGATACTGGTTCAGGGGGCTCTGCTTTAGGTCTCTTCTCTGGAGGTGGATGAGAGGCCCTGTCTGGATGAGGCTGGGAGCCACGAATTAAGGAAATGAGATTCTCAGCCAAAGAAAGCATATGGGAACTAGTGCTGGGCCTGTGAGAGGGGGGTTTAACAGGCACCGTTTTTGAAGCTTTAGCTGCTTTAGCCCTGGCAAAGGCCTTAATAGACATGGCTGCAGGAGGCCTAGCAGCTCCACGTGCAGGGGTTGAAATATCCAAGGGAATAGTATCTGATAATTCCTGAGAAACCGCAACAGAAGGTTGGATTTCAGAAGCCGATTCCACCAGGCTAGAAGAGGCCTCGGTAGAAGGCATGTTTTCGGCCGGGGGAAGAACCGCTTGCTCTGTTTCAGCCGAAACCGAGACACTCGTGGTTGGCTTAACCGCGGTTTCGGCCAAAACCGCGGACCGTGAGTGTCGGTCCTTTTCCCTGCGTTTTTTGGTAATTTGTGAAGTCGGAGGGTCTGACGGCATGATATAAGCAAATTCAGAGCCGAAAAACTGTTCTGCAAATTCTGACCGATGTCTAAGCGTCCGTCGGTTAAAAGAAGCACAGGCTAGACAAGCTGCTACGTCGTGGTCTGGGCCTAAACAAGGTAAGCAGTAAGAGTGGAAATCTTTATGAGGTATTTGTTTCCCACAAGTTAAACAGTTATTCACTTTTTCTGACATCGGCTGAGGCAAGAAAAAGTCCCCAACGGGGTACTTAGCTTTTTAGAAGTCTTCGAAGTAGTATTCGGTATGAAATCTCTGGTTCTGACAGACCGGCACTTGCGAACAGCTTCTGCTTCGGGCGCCACGCGGCAAGAAAGACTGAGGAAGATGGTGTCAGCTGATGCCTTTATACCCGAAAAACTGCAGCTATGATGTCGGGTGAAGTGCGACACCAGCCGAAGCCAGACCCAGACTTTGGAATCCGGCCGACCGAAGGGCTGCCTGACGACAGGACTACCCATTTGTAATGACTGCAGATGCATCCTTGAAGGACATCACATATTAATGGCTTACTAACAACTTCAACTAGGAAGGTCACAGGATGGTTACAATATGCTGGTTTTACTTATAAAGAAGATCCTTTAATGAATTAATATGATTAATTTCTATTTACCATGGATTTCACTTAAAAAAATTCCTAACACTGAATGTGCCACAGACTCTTTCAATATGGAACTTCGAGGAACATGAACTTTTTAAGACCCCAAATGAGGTACATCCCTCATAATGAGGTACACTTGAGAGGTATGAAAACACGTCTATTCACAGAAGTAAAACAAACTATTCACAGATGCAGTCTGAATCGGTTGGAGTAGGAGTACTCAAATTATACCAATGCACACAAAAATTTCCTTGAATCGTACCGCTTATGTAATGTAATAATCAGAATCCATATGAATATTCAACACACAAACCATGCCATTTAACTCATAAAAAATTTGTACAATTCACATAATCAGTTTATTCAGACCAAGTTTTCAAGCCATCAGTATTTCAACCATTGCAAACAGCAACTGAGAAATGAAAAATAATGGTATGAATATTCAACACAAACCATACAGTTTAAGTCATAAAAAAATTGTACAATTCACAGAATCAGTTTATTCACACCCAGTTTTAGCATCACAACGTGCAGTCACAGTCATTTTACTCAAGCCATCAATATTTCAACCATTGTATTTTTATTTTGGGAGCGTTATTACTTTTGTTTTATTCTTTTGGAATTTGTGTAGTGATTTACTTACTATACACAGTATACAGATTGTGGAAGTTTGCATGCCTGACACTCCAGTGCGGAAATTAGCATACCAGTCGCTCAAACTCATTTTTCCCCTGCCAATCAGTTAGGCCACGCCCAAAATCTGCGCAGAACTAACTGCGAGGTACTACACTTGGAGATTACCCCTATCCCTCCAGCATGTTTTGTTCATTGTGATGACAAGGTTTAGATCCCTAGAGCATGTGGCTCTGAGGGACTGGGATTTCTTTAATTGGAGCATGTCCAACAGCACAGGATTTGACATGGCCTTTTATGTTAAGCAGAGATCGCCTCTGAGTAGACGATATGCCACAGAGTATAGCTGGAGTTTTTTTAGACTGTCAGCATAGGGCATCTGCTTTAGGCCTGTGATTCTTTTAATGTGGTATTTCTGCAGCCTTTCCAGCTGTTGCAGATGTCTTGTGAGGTACATACCAAATGGGGCGTTGTACTCTATAATGGGTCTAATGAGGGATGAGTACAGTGGGACAATGACCTCCTTTTCTCTGGATGAAAAGCCCTTAGTGATGAGGTGTGCTGCATAGAAGGATTTCCTGATTGTTGTGGTGATGTGGTTATCAAAGGTGAGACCACTTATTTATTTACTGTATTTTCCTTTTGTGGCTAGTGACAATAAAACTGTAGAATTACTCTTTTCGAGAGGTGGTGAAACCAGAGTTCACTTCACCTCCTGGTGCTGCATGTTGTAGCAATTATTATGGCCATGTTTTACTGCCGCAGTTACTGGGTAGGGTTTTCTGCTGGCTCGATTGAAAGAACGGTCCACTTTACACAAAAACATGGCTCTAGTAAGACATTCTGGTACATACATACAAACTGACTAGGAAGCTACAGGTTATTGTATGTGTATATGTATGACATTATTTAAATTATCTTTCATGATTTATGTCAAATCTGGAACTGGGAGTATATGTAGTAGGAAGAAATAAGTGTGATCGATGCCTTCGGTTTGTTGTTGTGCCATGTTTTGTGCATAAGTAGTAGGTTCATAGGTTTCTCATAGACTAAAGACCATCAGGGTTTTTACAAGTCCAACATGGGGATAAAGTATAAATATTAACCCTAACTCATGTTAGTAGGAGAATAAACAGATTTTCATCAACATGGATTTCCTAAAGAAAAAGTATGAAACTCTAATGTCTGACATTATAGAGTGACTATAATCTTTAGTGATTTACCAGGAAAATCAAAACAAGGAGTAGGGTCCAACTCAGGGCGAGTTCAGCTGTATGCAGTTGATAATGACTAGTTTAGTCTGATGATATTTATGGTGGTGTGGGTGGCCAGAGATTTCCACAGATTTCCTTATTTGGGTGTAATTTTTCTTGGTTTTCATTTAGGTAGTAGTTGCAATCACAAGTTGTAGATTATATTATACCATATTATATTATAGTATATTGTATTACATCATATCATACATCATATCAGTGGGTGTAGGCAGAGGCTACATTTGTAAGGACAAAGTCAAGCATGACATTTGTTCACTGACGTCTGACTACAGGGAAAGTCTAACTAGGTGTTCATTTTTATTGCAGGCCCAGGAAGACAAGTTCCACAGTATTTAAAAAAAAATCTGAAAACAATTTTAAAGGCCTCAAAAACAAAACAAAATATCTACAGTTTAAATAATTATACCAAATTGGGCATAATGTGACAAAATTACTTAAAACAAATTCAAGTTACGTGACAATTTAATTATTAGAGAAATTTTAGGCAGCTTTTAGAAGTTAAAGGTAAACTAGCATAATACATACAGGAATTCAATGTGAAGTTAGGGAAAAAATAAGTTATTACATATTTAGATAACATTGGGAAGTGAGTGAAAGAGGAGGTCATGGGGGTGTTAAGTCATGCATAGGAACTTGTTCATATAGAGGAATATCATTATCCTGAGGTTCAGCAAAAACAGAATTTGGCTAGGAAGTATTTCAGAATGGTTTTGAAGGACTGGAGGGAGGGTATTGACCTGATGGTTATAGGCAAGAAGTTCCATGCCTTAGCAACATGGTATAGAGTATGCCCTGCAGATTTGATAAGGTTGTGGACAGAAAGGTTTTTTCCCCTCACTGAACCATACTGATGGAGTACAAACAGTTGTCTAGAATCATATTTAGTGCTAGATAAGCAGATATATGCCTGATATTTTTGTAGGTGGTAAGAAGCTCTGTATATGTAGTTGATGGGTTAGTTCTAACCAATTTAGGCTTTCAGTGCTATATAGTAGTGACTTCTGAAAAGAGCATTTGCTGCAAATTTAGCCACCTTGTTAAAAGCATTGCTCAAATTTTGCCTTTTTGTGCTGCTTGGAAGTCAGCAAGAATGGGTGCTCCATAAACTAGTGAGGGGAGGGGCTATGTAGTGTGCTGGTGAGAAGTATTTGGATCTCTAAAGCATTCCAGGTTTTTGCAGAGTTTTTGTATGCATTTTTGCATATGCATGTCAAGTGTAAATTATAGGTTCAAAGGTAAGTGCTAGTTTAGCCGCTCTTGCAGGCCATTTCATCTAGCTAATTTCCATTTTAGTGTTTGAAATAACCTTTCCCACTTGATTACAGATTGGCCTTACCTGTCCCATGGTGGACAATTATATATTACCCATAATGAGAATAACTGGGATCATACCATAGATAATGTGACTGGACCCATACCTAGGATAATGCATTTAGGAGCTGCATCCGTCCATTTGTAGTGTGTGGGGAAGTTCTGGGCTAAATTTTCTGTTTCTCATCCATATCTCTAAGTTGCACTTGAAAATTATCAAGGATGGAGTTTGTTTTATGTGGATGGTGAGTCTGTTCCCATAGCAATGGTATTCTCTGCAAAATGTACCTGTCCCTCCAAACTGTTCTATTAGTGTTGTAAAAGTGATTTAGATGCCTAGGCAAAGTACTTTTGATGCCATTTAACTTAATGATGTGCAGTACAGCCAATAGTAATAAATCAGAGAATGCCTTCTATGCCAGATACAGGTCACATCTAAGGAATCTGTAAGATACCAAATATAGTGACAGAGGTTTCAGTCGGTCCATGTAGGACATGCTGTTTAGGCTTTGTATCCTTTAGTAACATATCTTTGTGGGATCTCCAGTTGTTGCATGTGTCAAAACAGACACATACCAAAGAGGGCATTATGCGCAATGATTGAGCCAATGAAGGTGGAGTATAGGGGGTCAATGACATTCCTAGATCTAGACACAATCCCTTTTGTTGTTAAGCTGTGCAATATAGAAGGACTTTCATACAACAAGAGACACATGTTGGTCAAAAGTTAAATCACTGTCCACATAAGTTCCCAAATCATGAAAAACTGGGTCAAGTCTTAGGGGCATATTGTCAGTGAATTAGTTCCCTGGGGTAGACAACTTCCCAAAAAATACAGTAATGCCTTTTTTGGTATTTAGTTTCAGACAGTGATTTTGACACCAGTTATTTATATATTTATAGGAGATAAATCTCCCTGGAGGATAGCAAAGTCATTTGAGGATTCAGCAAATGCTCTTAGCTTGCAGATATCTGCAAACTTCATTGTCATCATTCACTTTTGTCATTACTATGATTATTACTATTATTATTATTATTCAGTACTTTTTATAATCATGCACTATCCTATTTGTTACTATTATTTTAAATGTGGTTTTTCATGAGAGCGAGAGCTCGGGAGATACAGTAGCATTTTTTGGGGTGGGGTAGTGCAGCATCAATTGTGAGTTACAACATCTTCCAGAGAAATTGTTTGGAGATGTGCCAAGTTATCTGATACATGTATGTGTGTGAAGTCATCAACATGTTATATTGAGAAGCTTGTTGTGTGGATCAGTAGAGGGTGCTGGTGTGTTAAAGAGGAGACCAAGGATAGTGCCTTGTGGTACATGGGTGGTGACTGTGAGGTATGGAGATGGAGTGCCATTGTACTGACTGATACCTATTGGAGAAGTAGCTTTTGAACCATAGAAGGGTGCTCTGGATAGCTGACATGAACTCGTACAACAAAGTTAGTGATCTGTAGCCATTCGGGGATGATTTTCTCCTTTACAAGTTTGTTTAATTCATTGAGGGAGTAAAGGCACTTTCTTTTGGAGCAGTCATACTCCTCGTCTGTGTTTTCAGGAGTACACACCTGCATGTGTGTGTGCGTGTGTGTGTGTCACCATCAACCCCCTTTTTTCCCCATTTTTCTACATGGGATGGGAGTATCATGTTAACTGTCGCCAACACTCTTGCTTCGGTGCCTCACTCCTGCCTTCTTCAACACTCATGCCTGACTGTCACAGATCTTCTTTCACACAATCCATCCACCTCTTTGCTGAACGTCCTCGCTTCCTCATACCTTCTTTCCTGTCTGTCCCAAATCTTCCTCACCAGATTGTCTTCTGCTTTTCTACACATGTGCCCAAACCACCGTAATCTGTTCTGTTTGATCTTTTCTGCAACTGGAGTTACTTTGGCTTCTGTTCTTATGCCCTCATTTCTTCATCTGTCCCACAGTGTGCATCCTACCACCTTTCTCAGGCACTTCATTCCCATCACCTCTAGCTTCTTCAACTGTTCTACATTTACTGCCCAGCTTTCTGTACCATATAGCAGTACTGATTGCACCACTGTCTTGTACACCTTACTTTTCAGCATCTTTGACATTCTTCTGTCATAGACTACACCCAGTACTATATGCCAGTTGGCTGCAGCCCCTCCGATTCTTAGTTTGACCTCTTCAGACTACCCTTCTCCTCAACCATCCCTCCCAGATACTTGAAGCTGTTTACCTGTTCCACTACCTTCGCTTCTATCTCTATTCTTAGCTTCTTCTGATTTTCCCAATTTGCTGCCATTACCACCATCTTATCTGTGCTTAGTTTCATTCCATGTGCTTTCAGATTTGCATTTCATTCTACTATCCTTTGCTGAAGTTCTAGCTCAGAGTCTGCCTGTACTGCCACATCATCTGCATACAGCAGCTTTGTTGATCTGTCCCCTCCAACCTGTTTGCTACTCTAGTCCATCACCAGTATGAACAGCAGTGAGCTCAGAGCTAAACTCTGGTGTACACCCACTCCCACTGGGAATCGCTCGGTGAGGCTGAACGCTGTTCATACTGGAGTCACTGGGTCCTTGTACATAGCCTGCACTAATTCTGCCAGTGTTTCTGAGACTTTAAACCACTGCAGTACTGCCCAGATAAGCTTTCTTGAGACCTTGTCATATGCTTTCTCCAAGTCTATGAATGCCCAAGTTGGACTCTCATCTCCAGCTTCTTCTCAACTATTTGTCTCAATACAAACATCAGGTCAATTGTACTGCATCTTGATCTAAATCCCAACTGCTCATCTCCCATCTTACATTCCACCACTCTGTGTATCCATTTATCAATCACCCTCTCTAGAACTTTCATGCAATGTGGTAGGAGTTTGATGCCCCTGTACTGCCCACAGTTGTGGATGTCCCCTTTGTTCTTTCACACTGGCATGAGTATGCTTATTCTCAAGTCATCTGGGATACACCTTTCTCTTCACACTGCTATTAGTACCCTCAGGAACCATTTCTTCCCTATCTCACCCAGCATCTTTATCATATCTGCTATGACCTCATCTGAGCCTGCTGCTTTCCCTGACTGCATCTTCCTTAGTTCTGTTCTTACTTCTTCTAAGGTAGGGTCCTCTTCTTCTCTCATCATAGGCTGTTTCTGGGGCAGTACAGCTCCTGTGGGGTTTTCTTCATTCAGAAACTGCTGGAAATACTCCTTCCATCTGCCTTTGATGTCTTGTGGACTGGCGAGCAGATTTTTGCTGGCATTCCTTATGAAGGGTGCCTATCTTTTTTATCTTTCTGTCTTTGCCTTACAACCAGATATAGTTTCTGTGTGTCCCTTACTGAGTCACTTTCCAGAAGTTAGTAGAGTGTCTCTGGTTCCCTATTCTTTGCTATTGCAATTTATTTATTAGCTTCTTTGTTAACTAACCAGTAGTCCTTCCTAGCCTGATCAGTCATTTCCATCTCCCACGTCTTCCTGAATTCTGTCTTTCTTTTGATGACTTCCTGGACTTCTGCATTCCACCACCAGCTTTATGTACCTTATTTCCATACCTGGCTCGGCCACATATCTTTCCTGTAGTACTAACATATGCTGATTTTAGGCGCTGCCACTCTACTTCAACTCCTCTTATTCGGGTGCTAGAGCCCAGAGTAATTCCTTGAACTGCTGTACTTTCTCTCCAGTCAACTTCCAGGTCTTCAGCCTGGTTTCTGTTGACCTTAGAGCCTTCTCTATCCACTGCTTACAGCTGATTGTGGTAACTAATGGTTTATGCTGCGGGCCGACTGTTTCACTGGGGATGACTTACTTACTTGGAGGAAGTCTACCTGGGTTGCATGTTGGCTACTCTTGTATGTGATCTTGTGACGGTCTCCTTTTCTGAACCCCAGAAGTCTAGAATGGCTTCTCCTCCTTTATTCCTGTTGCCCCACCCATGTGGACCCTGGGAGTCCTCATATCCTGTTCGGCCTGTCCTGATATGTGCATTCAAATCACCCATTATCAACACCAATTCATGTTGTCCTGCTTTATCTAATAGGCCCTGCAACTGCTGTCTGAATGCACTCTTTTCCTCACTATCACAACCCTGCTGTGGGGCATAGGCTGAGATTATGAATACTGCCCTATCATTACACTGCAGTCTGATTGCTAGGAGTCTGTCATTAGTTTTGATGATATCTCTCACTGCCTTCTGAAGCCTCTCTCTCACCACAATTCCTACACCTTTGTTTGAACTGGGAGATCAGGCAGATTTAAGGTTCTTTATATGTATAACTGCTCTTCTCTTTACTCCCACATTTGCAAGATAAATATCCGAGTTGTATGCTCTCTTGCTGGGTTATCCCTATCTGGTCTGCTTTTGAGATAGAAAACCAGAATAAAAACTGAGTGACAACAAACATGGCTATGTAAAACAAACCAGACAAGCTCTTCTGGTGTTTTTATGATCTATACACCTTTATTGGCCTTGTTTTGCAGGACTATAACTCAATTAGTACATTTCTTTGGAAGTTTTTACCAGGTAAGGTACTTTCATTTTTTATTTTACTGCTTGAGTAGTGTTTCTCTTGGTCACAACACCTGACCCTTGCAAGCACACACACGCATTTATACATGAATGATGGTTGATGTTTTTTAGTAACATTAGTTAGTCTGTGTTTTTATATCTTAAGTTTCATGTCTGGCATGTCTTGTTACATGGGGCATTGCCTGTAAAGATTGTGACTGTACTAGTACACCTGGCTAGATGTTCACTGTGAAGTACATTTTTTTACTGAAGTTTTCCTTACTGTGTTTACTATATTGACCAAGCAGTATTTTAATTAGCTTCATCAACAGTAATAGTCATCCGCTTGAATGAAAGGTACCTTTGTAATTATTCTTATTCTTTTATTTATCTTGATAGCCGATTTGTTTATGTTGTTATGGCAGCGATTTGTTTTTAACTAGTTGCCTTATTTGCTGTTATAAGGTATAATAAAAGTTGTCTGGTTTATTTTACATAGCCGTGTTTGTCGTCACTCGGTTTTTATTCTGGTTTTGTTCCTTGCGCACTGGTGTGACAACTTCATCTCAGCTGTGTGGTTGCTTTTTACATTTTTGGACTTGCTTTTGGGATAGGATAACAATAAGAATAACTCCTTTATTCAATGTTTAATGGCCCAATGTTGTTTTAGAGTGTCTTTGAATAAAGCCATCAATCTTCTAGTGTTCTAGCCTACTCCATAGAACCATCAGAAAGGATTGTTCATAAGAGTGGATAAGTACTGGCAGCTCCGGTACTATCCTGACAGAACTGAGTCCTTTAGAAAAGCCAACGGGCTACTTGTTTTTTATGTTGGGACTAAGAAAGGACAATCCATTTCAAACAGACTATTTCCATTTGGTTGTCCTTGGCTATTGCCTTTTGTTATACCCACCATTCACCATTATTTGAGTGAATCTCTGCTCATCTTGCTAGAGCTCCATTTGTGCCTGACAGAGAGTGCTTGTTAAACAATCTGAATTACAGAGCTACAGAAGTATATATTTTGTACTTTAACTGCTCAGTGTTTCTTATCAGCACAGCACTGTTTTTATTTTTTAACTGAATTATTTACTTTTCTGTGTCTCCATTTATATATTTGCTGATCTGTGGTTGAATTTTTTCTTTCCCCCACCCAACTGCTGCTGTTTTCTTAAAGTTGATGAGTTTTACTGTTGCACGCCCATACTGTGAGTTTGTGGTGTACTCAGTGCAGAGACAAAAAACTGGTCAGACATCTTCTGTGTTCTCTGTTTGTCTCAGGGTGTGGGCTTTGGAAGGGTCTTTTATCTTGCCTGTGTAAAAGTATTACTTTTGAGTGAATCTCTGCTCATCTTGCTAGAGCTCCATTTGTGCCCGACGGAGATTGCTTCTTAATCTGAATTACAGAGCTACACAAGTATGTTTTTTTGTACTTCTGTTTAGTGTTTCTTATCAGCACTACACTAGTTGTATTTATTTGCATATCAGTACTGCATTGTTTTTATTTATTTGTATGAGTTCTGCAAGAATTTACTGCACTGTTTTTATTTGTTTGACTGAAGTATTTACTTTTCTGTGACTCCATTAATATATTTGCTGATCTGTTGTTGAATTTCTTTGTTTTTTCCCCCACCCAGCTGCTGTTGTGTTCTTAAAGTTGGTGGCTTTTGCTGTTGCCCCCCCCCCCCCATTTTGAGTTTTTGCTGTACTCAATCCGGAGAGGAAAAAGTTGGTAAAACAGCTTATGTGTTATCTGTTTGTCTTAGGATGTGGCTTTGGAAAGGTCTTTTTATCTTGCTGGCATAAAATATTACATTTGAGTGAATCACTGCTTATCTTGCTAATGCTCCATTTGCACTTGAAGGAGAGTGCTTTTTAAACAATCTGAATTACAGAGCTACATAAGTATATTTTTTGTACATTATCTAATTGTTCAGTGTTATCAGCAGTGCACTGGTTGTATGTATTTGGTTATCAGTACTGCATAGTTTTTATTTATTTGTATAACAGTTCTGCACTAGTTTACTGCACTATTTTAGTTATTTGTTATTTGCTGATCTGTAGTTGAATTTTTCTGTACCCCCCACACACACACACACACACACACAACTGCTGTATTCTTGAAGTTGGCGGCTTTTGCTGTTGCCCACCCCTACTGTGAGTTTGTGGTGTGCTCAGTCCAGAGAGGAAAAACTAGTCAAACAGCTTCTGTGTTATCTGTTTATCTCAGGGTGTGGCTTTGGAAGGGGCTTTTATCTTCCTGGTATAACATATTTAATTTGAGTGAATCTCTGCTTATCTTGCTAGATCTCCATTTGGGCCTGATGGAGTGTGCTTGTTAAACTATCTAAATTACAGAGCTACATAAATATATTTTTTGTACTTTAACTGTCCAGTGTTTTTTACCAGCACTGCACTGGGTGTATTTCTTTGTTTATCAGTACTGCATTGCTTTTATTTATTTGTATAACAGTTCTACAGTAGTTTACTGCACTATTTTTCTTTATTTTTTTTTACTGAATGTTTTACTTTTCTGTGCCTCCATTTATATATTTGTTGATCTGTTGTTGAATTTTTTTTTTGTTTTTCATCCACCCAACTGCTGTTGTATTCTTAAAGTTGGTGGCTTTTGCTATTGCCCGCCCCAACTTTGAGTTTGTGGTGTACTCAGTCCAGAGAGGAAAAATTGGTAAAACAGCTTGTGTTATCTGTTTGTCTTAGGAAGGGTCTTTTTATCTTGCCGTTATAAAAATATTACATTTGAATGAATCTCTGCTTATCTTGCTAGAGCTCCATTTATGCCCAACAGAGAGTGATTGTTAATCTGAATTGCAGAGCTACACAAGTATATTTTTTGTACTTTAACTGTCCACTGTTTCTTATCGCCACTGCACTGGCTGTATTTGTTTATCAGTACTGCATTGTTTTTTAGTTATTTGTATAAGAGTTCTGCACTGTTTTTATGCATTTGTTTGACTGAATTATTTACTTTTTTTGTCTCCATTTATATCTTTGCTGATCTGTGGTTGAATTTTTTTTTTTGTTGTTTTTCTCCTACCCATTTGCAATTGTTCTTAAAGCTGGTGGCTTTTGCAGTTGCCCACCCCTACTGTGAGTCTGTGGTGTACTCAGTCCAGAGAGGAAAAACTGATCAAACAGCTTATGTGTTATCTGTTTATCTCACTGAGTGGCTTTGGAAGGGTTTTTTTTATCTTGCTGGTATAAAAATATTACATTGAGTGAATCTCTGCTTATCTTGCAAGAGCTCCATTTGTGCCTGACTGAAAGTGCTTCTTAATCTGAATTACAGAGCTACATAAGTATATTTTTGGTACTTTAACTGTCCAGTGTTTCTTACCACCACTGCACTGGTTGTAAATATTTGCGTATCAGTACTAGATTGTTTTTTATTTATTTGTATAAGAGTTCTGCACTAGTTTAATGCACTGTTTTTATGTATTTGTTTGACTGGATTATTTACTTTTCTGTGTCTACATTTATATATTTGCTGATCTGTGGTTGAATTTTTTTGTTTTCCCCACCCAACTGCTGTTGTGTTCTTAAAGTTGGTGGCTTCTGATGTTGCTCGCCCCTACTTTGAGTTTACTCAGTCTAGACAGGAAATAGTGGTAAAACAGCTTATGTGTTATCTGTTTGTCTTAGGGTGTGGCTTTGGAAGGGTCTTTCTTGCTGGTATAAAAATATTACATTTGAGCAAATCACTGCTTGTCTTGGTAGAGCTCCATTTCTGCCTGAAGGAGAGTGCTTCTTAAGCAATCTGAATTAGAGAGCTACATAAGTATATTTTTGTTCTTTAACTGCCCAGTGTCTCTAATCAGCACTGCACTAGTTATACGTATTTGCTTACCAGTACTGCATTATTTTTTATTCATTTGTATAACAGTTCTGCACTTGAGTATGCACCGTTTTTATTTGTTTGACTGAATTATTTACTTCTCTGTGTTTCCATTTATATATCTG
Organism: Protopterus annectens; assembly: GCF_019279795.1. Taxonomy (NCBI): domain Eukaryota; kingdom Metazoa; phylum Chordata; order Ceratodontiformes; family Protopteridae; genus Protopterus; species Protopterus annectens. Next base: position 576,072,025 of record NC_056751.1, on the reverse strand, counting down.
CTGACCTGTGGTTGAATTTTTTTTGTTACCCGCCACCCAACTGCTGTTGTGTTCTTAACATTGGTGGCTTTTGCTGCTGTCCCCCTACTGTGAGTTTGTGGTGTACTCAGTCCATAGAGGAAAAACTGGTCACACAGCTTCTGTTTTATCTGTTTGTCTTAGGGTGTGGCTTTGGAAGGGTCTTTTATCTTGCTGGTGTAAAAGTATTACATTTTAGTGAATATCTGCTTATCTTACTAGAGCTTCTTAATCTGAATTACAGAGCTACATAAGTATAATTTTTGTACTTTAACTGTCCAGCGTTTATCAGCACTGCACTGTTTGTATTTATTTGCTTATCAGTACTGCATTGTTTTTATTTGTATAACAGTTCCACTCTAGTTTACTGCACTGATTTTGTTCATTTGTTTGACTGAATTATTTACTTTTCTGTGTCTCTATTTATTTATTTGCTGATCTGTAGTTGAATTTCTGTGTTTTTCCACCATCCCTCTGCTGTTGTGTTCTTAAAGATGGTGGATTTTTCTGTTCCTGATTGTTAGTTTGGGTTTTTGCTGTACTCAGTCCAGAGAGGAAAAAGTGGTAAAACAGCTTGTATGTCATCTGTTTGTCTATGGGTGTGGCTTTGGTAGGGTCTTTTTATCTTGCTGGTCTAAAAATATTACATTTGAGTGAATCACTACTGGTCTTCTTAGAGCTCCATTTCTGCCTGAAGGAGAGTGCTTCTTAAGCAATCTGAATTAGAGAGCTACATAAGTATATTTTTTGTACTTTAACTGTCCACTGTTTCTTACAAGCGCTGCACTGGTTGTATGTATTTGCTTATCAGTACTGCATTGTTTTTCTATTCATTTGTATAACAGTTCTCCACTTGATTATGCACTGTTTTTATTTATTTGACTGAATGATTTACCTTTCTGTCTCCATTTATATATCTGCTGAACTGTGGTTGATTGTTTTTATCCCACTCCCAACTGCTGTTGTGTTTTTAAATTTCGTAGCTTTTGCTGTTGCCCACCCCTACTGCGAGTCTGCGGTGTACTCAGTCCAGAGAGGAAGTGATCAAACAGCTTCTGTGTTATCTGTTTATCTCAGGGTGTAGCTTTGGGTGGGTCTCTTTTCTTGCTGGAATAAAGATATTACATTTGAGTGAATCTCTGCTTATCTTCCTAGAGCTCTATTTGTGCCTAATGGAGAGTGCTTCTTAATCTGAATTAAAGAACTATTCAAGTGTCTTTTTTGTACTTTAACTGTCCAGTGTTTCTTATCAGCACGGCACTTGTATTTATTTGCTTATCAGTACTGCATTTCTTTTTATTTGTATAACAGTTCTGCACTAGTTTACTGCACTGTTTTTATTTGTTTGATTGAATTACTTGCTTTTGTGTGTCTGCATTTCTGTACTTGCTGATCTTTGGTTGACTTGTTTTGTTTTTCCCCCACCCAAATTGCTGTTGTGTTCTGAAAGTTGGTGGCTTTTACTGTTGCCCACCCGTACTTGAGTTTGTGGTGTACTCTGACCAGATTTTCCTCTCTGGACTAACAGCTTCTGTGTTATCTGTTTGTCTCAAGGTATGGCTTTGGAAGGGTCTTTTATCCAAGCTTACCCTGCTTGGATTACTTTCGAATACTTAGTAATTCCGTACAATATTTCAAATGATATATATTTTTTATTATTCTTTTTTTGACTTAGGATGAATTTAAGTTCACTGCTTCTAGTACCATTATCTGATCACATTAATATACAGTGATTAACTAGATATATATTCATTGAAAATCTTCTACACAAAGAAGTTTCTTACACTGTCTTGGTTTTGGACCCACTATACTTGTTTAGTGGGTTGTTTGAGACTTCTGGGATACCACGGAGATTACTTTTTTTTTTTTTTTGCAAGCATCAAAGATTCACACGTTCATAACTGTCAAAAGTACTGACGGTCAATGTATATCAGTCTGTTATATTTTTGTACTGGAAAATCATTAGAGAAGTTAGAAAGTAATGAGATACATTTCAGTTTGATTTCTTAACTCTCAGAACATTCTGATGCAAAAAAAACACTTTTGATTCAATCAGCTGTCCTACTTTCCAACACCAAAATATGTGAAGAGCACAATTAGAAAAACAGCTTAGGTATCCCTTAATTCAAATAACAGAAAGCAAGGATATAGCACAGATATCATCAGTTGCATGGGGGTGTTTTGTGGGGGGGGGGGGGCTGACACAAAAAGTAAGACAGTACATGTGAATAAGAAACAAAAACAGACATTTGCCTAACGTAATAAGGAGTTTAAAGCTACTGACTCCTTAAATAGAAATACTGATTTAGTGATTAAAAATGCTGATAAGGGAGGGGGTATTGTTGTCATGAACAGCACCTTCTATAGTGAGTTATTAGGAGGCGCTGAATATGCAAGTATTACTAGAGAAGAAACCAATACGTTGTCATTAGGTGTGCACAAATTAATATTTGACATGCATGAAGCTGGTCATTTGAAGGATGAGTTGTTTGATTATCTACTAGTTAAAACGACTAAGATACCCGCGATTTATGGTATACACAATAAACCACAATAAATCACAAACAGACCCATCGTTTCTGCACAAGGGTGGGTGACAGAACCTATTTCAAAGTTTTTAGAGAAACAACTAAGGCTTTTGTTAAAGTTCCTACAGTTTTAAAAGATAAAAATATGCTTTTAAAACAATTTTATGACTGGAATAAGGGTAGTTTTGACGATGACATGCACTTCATTATTTTAGATGTAGATTCATTATTTACAGTCATCCCCATGACTGTGGTATAGAAAGTGGGAGCATTTTTTCTGCAATATTTAGATTATGATATGGATATAATTAATTTGATTTGTGAATTGCTACTGATGGCTCTAGAGAACAATGTTATGTTTCATACAAAATTATTTCATCAAACTAAGGGTGTAGCTATGGGTAATCCCGTCGCGAACACATATGCAAATATTGTGATGTGTATGTGGGAGGAGAAATATATATTGTCTGTACAAAATCCCTTTAAGCATTATATTTGCTTTTATAAAAGGTTTTTCAATGATTTGTTTGCTATATGGAAAGGGGATGATACTTTTTTATGAATTTCTTGAATATATAAATACTACTACCCCTTATTTGAAATTTAAGTATGAGGTTTCCTCTAGTAGCACTGCATTTCTAGACATACTACTACGGAATGATAAGCGTACTATTCAGATTAAATTATACAAGAAAAATGTTAAAATGAAGAGTTATTTACACTGCAATAGCATGTACCCACCATTTGTTTTTACAAATATTGTTAGGAACCAAATGCAGAGAGTAGCTGTGTTGAATACCTCAGATGTGAGTATGTCTAAGCAATGAGAGAGAACATGACTAATGATTTAATTGAATGGGACTACACTAAAGAACAAACTGTGGCAGCATCTGATTTTGTAAAACATTCAAAATATGCTCGACCATTATTTAGTGATAATTATGAATCAAATATGAGGCTGAATAAAATTAATAATGGTATTAGATGTATGCTTACCTATTTTTATTTCTCCAAGTCTTTTGAGCTTCTAATACCATGACAGGAATGGACCCCATTCCTAAGTCAAAGTATGATTCATGAAATTAGTATTGTTTCACTCTTTGATGTCAGCCAACAGTGCTCTTCACAGCACCCACGTGCCCAGTAATGACTCCTTCTGCAGTTCATACGGAGTTACATGTATTAGTAGTGTATCTAAATAAATAAACAAAAGCCACGGCCTGAATACAGAGTCAGTAATCCTTTGTAGTAAAATAAATCCTTTAATGTCACGAACTGTCACAGCAAATAAAACAAGCGCTTTCGCTCAGGAAATCCTGAGCTTTATCAAGTACCTGTTTACCATTAGTAAATGCTCTTATATACTTTATCAGCAGTTTTAACAAATAACTAGCCTAATTATGTTAGGTTGAAGAACCCCCTCGGAGGAGTGAAAGGTTGGCAGAGAAAGGCCGTAAAGCTAACCATCAGGATTTTCAACATCACCCCGGCAGGACCGGGGTATGGGGACACAGGCCACAATCTCGGGGGTGGACCAACAGGCAATAGCCATTACAAATAATTTGACAAACTTTCCAGGTGGAAATAATTTTGTTTTTAATGTTAACACTACTCATTTAAATGGCACTGAGTCAACTAATCATGGCACCTGCACTACACTCAGGAAGGACAATTTTACCATCTACAACTTTACTGATTTAGAACTACACGCTTGTGCTTTTGATTTATTTACCCGTGGCCTATACTACGTCCCCTCCAAACCAATTAATCTTACACAGATACTGGTTGAACTTAAACTATTCACTCGGGGTTTAAATTTAACCCATGTTTTTAAAGATCAGTTGAATATTGAAAACGGCCTATCACGATCAAGTATATTTAATCCACCACTGCACCCCCTTGTGTTATTTTTTGAGGAACTGGTCGAAAAAGAATTTAGGTCATTATCAAGCCAGGTTACATCATTTCAACCTGAAAATGTTTCGATCAATGAAATGAATTTCATTAAATTTCTCAAAGAAGAAAATATTCGGATAATGAAGCCCGATAAGGGTGGGGGGGTTGTTCTTATGTACGGCTCAGAATATGAAGCACATATATTTAGCATGTTACAAAATGATGAGCAATATGTCACGGTTTCCCGCAATGAGGTCAATATTGCGTATGCTAAAATTAATTATTTCTTAATGGACCTGTTATTGCAACGGGCCATCAATAAAAAATTATATAATTATCTGCATGTGGAAAAACCCAAGATACCAGTTCTTTTTGGAATTCCTAAAACTCACAAGGGGCTTGATCCACTAAGCTTTAGGCCGATAGTAGCGGGGGCTGGTGGTATCACCAAACCTTTAGGGTAGTTCATGGACTATCTAACCAAGAAATATGTAGTTCAACTTAGTCATGTTTGTAAGGACTCTTGGGACTTCCTACGAAGCATTTCCAGCACCCATTATTCTTCGGACTTACTCATGGTCACCATAGACATCAAGGACCTTTTCCCCGAGTATACCATACACTGAAGGGATTTCATGGTTTGGGGAATTTCTGTCTCTCGAAACTAATTTGAGTAATAATTTGACCAATTTGGTTACGGAACTCATGGACATATTATTGCAGAACAATTTCATCTTTTTTAATGGGGAATTGTTCAGACAATGCAAAGGCATAGCCATGGGTGCCTCTTGTGCCACCTTTTACGCCAATGTGGTGTTGCATAGATGGGAGAACAGATATGTTTTCACTCCACCCTGGGAACAGCACATTATTTTTTACAGGAGATAACCTGGATGACATCTGCATCCTCTGGAGGGGCACAGAGAGTGAATTGGCTTTTTGAACTACATCAACTCAACTACCACTTTCCTCCGATTTACACATTCGGTTAATGAGCATGAGTTACATTATCTTGATGTTACTCTCTACAAGGATTACAACAATGGCATTTTTCAATCTAAGCTATATCGTAAACCCACGTTCTCGAATTCCTTTCTCCACTTCAATAGTGCGCACCCTTTTTACCAGAAATTGTTAAAGGACAACTTATTAGAGCTTGTAGAATGTGTAGCACTTCTGAGGATTATAGAAGAGAGGTGGAACGACTTGGTGCTCTATTTTTGGAAAGGGGCTACCCTCCTGATCTTTTTACTACTCTGGTAAGGGATGTCAGTGCTAAGAGAGACATTATTTATTCACCCATTTTAGGCAAAGGACCACCCATGCCCCCAGTTTTAGCACCCAGCACCTCTAAGGGTCATGGGAACAGCTTTATTTACACTTTTTCTTCAAACTCCAATGAGGTGGAGGAAGTTATATGTAAATATTGGCCAATCCTTTCACTTCATGATGATTTTAAGAGGATATTGCCATCAAAACCAATGTTTGTAAGAAAGAGGGGTGCCAATTTTAAAGAACTCTTTGAGAAGAAAACCATGGTCAATAACATCAACAGTAACAAGGTGAAACAACTCTGTAGAGGGACATTTAAATGTGGTGCATGTGCTCAATGCCATGCACTGAGCAATGGTCCATCATTATTTATTCCATCTAGATTGAGCCCCAAGGTCACTACACATGTGGTACTAAGGGGGTAGTGTATCTCGGGTTTTGTACCACATGTTCTAGTTTTTATGTAGGGAAGACAGAGAGGGAACTCTGTAAACGAGTTTACGAACACCTTTATGACATTGTTAAGCATAAAGAATCCAGTGCCTTTTATAAACACTCCCTCACCTGCCCTGGCATTAATTTAAAATTTATGGTCCTTGAACAGGTTGGACAAGATGTAAGAGGTGGTGATTGGGAATCAACCCTGGAGTATAGAGAACTTATCTGGCAATTGAGGCTAGATGCAGGGAGGCCCCCAGGGTTGAATGGCACTCTCAGCATTAAACCAGTCTTGAAATTAAGGAGGGCAAGACTGTAAAGTTTTTTTGACATCTTTAGGGTCTCCCTGAATGAAGGGATCATTATAAATGTCAGTAACACCATTTGTTATAGCTGTTTGAGGATTGTTGTTTCTCTGGCTTATTTTCATCAGCACAGAATGGGCAAAGGAATATGTATAGATTTAAACATAATTTTATAGGAGTTTTATATCTCATTTGAAATGGAATTAATGGTATATCCCACTCAGTATTTGTACTTTTAAGCATGTTTTTTAGTAATACTTACAATAGGATTATCTTGTATTTTAATTTTAATTTTAAATATACACAAGCCTTAACATATTGAGGGAAGTGCCCCTTTTAAATTCTAATTACTTAATTAGGCTAGTTATTTGTTAAAACTGCTGATAAAGTATATAAGAGCATTTACTAATGGTAAACAGGTACTTGATAAAGCTCAGGATTTCCTGAGCGAAAGCGCTTGTTTTATTTGCTGTGACAGTTCGTGACATTAAAGGATTTATTTTACTACAAAGGATTACCGACTCTGTTTTCAGGCCGTGGCTTTTGTTTATTTGGCCCTGTTCATTTACTTTATCTAAATAAATAAGATTTCAGACTCTTTTTTTATAAGACCCATTGCTCCGACAACTGTTGGAACTATTTGGGTATCTTTCTTCCACATTACTCTCGTTTCTGCTTGCAGATCCTGATATTTTATAACTTTATGTCTCTCTCTGTGCAGGACACTGTACTCACTGGGTGTGGCGATTTCAATGATCAATGCTACTCTTGTCTTCTTTTCCCGGACCACTATGTCCGGTTTTCTAGCATCTATCTTTTGAATTGTTGGTAATGGATGCTCCCATGTGATGTAAACTTCATAATTTTTCTATGATGCTTTGTGGCTCATGTTTCCAGTGCTTTTTTGCCACTTCAAAACCATAATGTTTGCACAATCCCCAGTGCAACAGTCTCACCACATTATTGTGCCTTTCAGTCAAGGTTGCCAGATGTCCCTATTTGAGCGGGATTGTCCTGGGATCAGCAGCCCGATGCAGAGTCCCACACTGTCGGTTTAAATTCCAGCAAAACAGCGCTCCGTTTCTTTTTTGATTGGCCAGTATCACGATACGGCCAATCAAAAATCGCTAAACACGGAGCTGCTTGTGTTTAATGCGGAACATCAGGCAGTTCCACATTAAACACAGCTCCATTTTTCGAGTTTTTTGATTGGCTCATATACCAGCATAAGGGCCAATAAAAATCGCTAAACATGGAGCTACTTGTGTTTAATGCGGAACTGCTTGATGTTCCATATTAAACAGAAGTAGCTCCATGTTTAAAGACCTTTTTGGTCCTCAGTTTGTCCCTACCTGGCCAGTCGGAAATCTGGCAATCCTGCTTTCAGTATACAGTCCTTCTGTCATTAGTGTCACAGCCAGCAGCGAGGTGTGCGACAGTTTCCAGTTTGGTTTTACAAAACCTACATTTGTCTGTAAACCAGCGTGTATGTAGCCCACTATCTTGAGTCCCCAATATTAACCTTTCATCTCTTGGTTTGAATTCACCTATCCTTAACCATTCCTGCTTTCGTTCTTGATAAAGATGAGGTTCTTCCAGAAGTTTTCTATACTTGTAACTACATTTATGCATTTTCCACATTTCTTGCCTTTTCATCTGATCCTTCACCTTATATTCTTTCTTTTGTTTTTTGGCACATTCAGTTGTTGCCTGATTTCAATCCACTTCCAGTCCGATTTCCATTCCTGCCTGACGCTGATATGCTTTTGCTAGATTAAGCAGGGAAGTCATCTTAGATTTATTCTCCTCATATTTCAAAACTTTCACTACATTTGGGTCTCATGAGGTCAGCAGAGATATGTGTTTAGTCCCACGATTGCAGATCTGTACATGTAATCTATTTCTAGGAGGCCCATCCCTCCTTCGGGACGGGGAATATAAAATCTTTTTATGCACTGATTTTTATACATCATTTGATGAGCATGAAGCATCCTTCTTGTATTAATATCTAATCTATCCAACACGTTTTAGGGCCAATCAATCACTCTAAAACTTAAGTTAGGACAGGAAGAGCAAATTGGTTTATTGCTTGGATTTTGTTCCTAGATGTCAATGTTGTTTTGAGGATTAATTTAAGTCTTCTAAAATATTCCTTACTATGTTTTACTCATATTTGTTCATGTTTTATTGTTGATCCTTCATCAGTTCCAAAGTATTTATATACTCCCACTTGCTCAAGTTCTTTTATATCACATTCTTGTCCTAAACTGATGTTTTACTGGTGCTGCAGTTTTCCTGCCTTAAAAGTTGCTTTTACATATTTATCATGGCCAAATTACATTCCAATATCACCTGAAAAAGTTTTGACAACCTGCAGCTGTACTTTCAGTTCCTCATCTGATGAGCTATACAGTTTTAAATCATCGACAAATAGAAGATGAGAAGTCATTAGACTTTGATTTCTAGGAAGCAAATTGTAGCAATTGGCCTAAGCTGTTAAGTAAAACAGCTTAATGGGTTAAGGGCAAGGCAGAGCAGCTATGGTGACAGAGAGTGACCCTGGAATATCCCCCTTTGAATTTATATCCCTGGGATAATAATTTGTCCTTTATCATGGTTTAATTGCAAAGTGGTCTGCCATTGTTACCTACAATAAGAATACTACAATGGTTAAGGAGATAATACATCGGCACTGGTCTATTTTGCAAGATATACCTAAATTGAAACAAACAGCTGGTGATAAACCTAATTTTGGCTATAGACGTAACTGTATACTTAAGCAGAAAATTTGCTATAAAGACCCAAGTATTTTTTCAATATTACAAGTACTAAGCATGGCACATTTAGATGTAATGATGTGCCTTTTGTAAATATGAATGCGAGTATCATCATCATCTTTCGGCTGTTCCCATTAGGGGTCGCCACAGCGTATCATCTGTTTCCATTTCTTCCTGTTCTTTGCATCTTGCTCTGTCACACTAACCACCTGCATTGTCTTCTCTCACCACATATATAAACCTTATCTTAGGCCTTCCTCTTTTCCTGTTACCTAGTAGCTTCATCCTTAGCATTTTTTTCCCAATATACTCAGCATCCCTCCTCAGCACATGTCCAAACCAATGTAATCTTGCCTGTCTGGCTTTGTCTCCAAACCTTCCAACCTGGGCTGACCCTCTAATACACTTATTCCTAATCCTGTCCACCCTCGATAAAGCTATTTAACATCATGTAACAGGAAAGGATTTTATATTAAATGCCTGTGGGAACTGTAATACAAATAATGTTATTTACAAGGGCAAATGTGGGTCATGTGAAGGATACTATGTAGGCATGACTAATTGGAGACTCAAGTACAGGATAGCTGATCACACGAGTGACATAAGACGTAAAGTTATTCTGCTGGGCATTGTTCCTGAGGTTTTGAACATAGTTAAAGAATGCCCTGTTCTCCTTTAACTGGTTGGCTATTTTTAGCGCATATTTGGCTTTTTGATTTCATTGTGGTGTGGAGTACCTTGTTCAGTTTAAGAAAAGCATGTTTGTATCTTTTTTTTTTTTGCATGCAGTAAATTTTCTTTTATTTTATTATAGCGCCTGTTTATATTCGGGTTCTGCTACGGGGGGTTATTTTTGAATTTGGCACTGTAAAAATTTCTGAAGGAGATGGATGCATCTATGCAACTATTTACATGTGCTTAGAATTTGCCAGTTAAGATGTCACATAAGCAGTGGGGTTCATACCTCTCAACATCTTAAAATAATAACTCTGTACAAAGCATGGAGCGGGAGGATCAAAGGCTCCAAAACAGGTATACATTTTAAATGTTACTCTTATAAAGTTAGAAAGTTGCTAGACTAAAAAGGTTTTGCATTGGCATACATTTTCTGAATAACACAAAGTCAAACTCAAATGCGTTTCATTTGGTGAACTGAATCCTCACTGACTTGTCAGAAAATCACAAATTTTATGTGGAACAGACCAAAATTATGAGGCAAAAATCTGGGCATCCTGCTAATGTCTGGACACGAGAGGTATGCTGGGGTTCTCGAGATGGAAGAGGCTATAGCGATGAGCCAGGTCATCACTCAAGTCTAGTAGATAAGCCTTTGCATAATTTCTCAATACTGATGTATTCAAAGTTGATTCAGACTTCAGTCTTATGCAGAATGTGAATGAATTGCAGCATATCTCTCAACTGTCTAGATTTTTGTAGAATGTCCAGATTTTTTATTTGTTCCTCATAAAATTTGTGGTTTTCAGAGAAATTACTGAGGGTTGAAGTCACTAATTAATGATACACATTTGTATTTCTGACTTCATATCCTTCAGAAAAATGTGCGTTACTGCAAACATTTATTACTGTATCACTTTTCTAAATGTAGAATTGCAAAATTTAAAATATGGCCCCATTTATGTGCCCTTATCACATATTATTTTAGGCTTTGTTCAGATTTTTTGTGCTAAGAGTTTAAGGGTTATGACTTGTGGTCTGATTTGACCATAGAGGACATTAAAGTTGGCTGTGTGCAAAACTGACCCATACAGGTAATGGCCAAATCTCACTGCTCATTTCACTGTCCGAGTTCACTGACATTTTTATTGTCCTTAATGTGTATTTATTGATATGCCATGACACCATCTTGTCCAGACACACATTATCTCATAATGATTATTATCCGGATGCAAAATGCCACCCATGCCTACCTGAACAAGTATAATATTCCTGTTCTACCCTGCGCATTTTACTGATTACACTAATGGTTCTGTACTTGACAAAGGAAGCAGTAGACCCTCCATTTGGATAGGAACCACTTTGGATCATTGCCATAGCTTGCGAACAAACCCTGTAGTAGAAGAGAATATTGTGCAGCACTAGTAACACTTACTGGGATTTTTTGGGCCCATGGAGCTGCTGTTCTTCATTGTGCTCATCTTCTTCTTCACGAAGATATGATATAATGGTGGTTGCTCTCAAAGCCTAGTACAGTATTGAATTAACTTGCTGTGGTTTCAGAGGTATAGCTGAATGTCTTGGTAGATATGTATGTCATCTGATTTGGAATTTAGTGCACCACTGATTCCTATAACACTACAGTGATAGGAGTTCTTGGTTGACTGGAAATATACCACATGTATTAGTATACTTACAAATTTTAATTATAATGTCACTATATTTATAGATGGGTATGTATATGGTTTTAATGGGTACTCCCTTTGTACAGTCCCTATGCAGTATGCACAGTGTCTAGGAATCTTGCCACACACAGCAATTTAATTTTACCTTATTTCAGTTGCATCCAAGCAGCTTAACTTGCTCCTAGCTACTGTCATTTTCAATTTGGTGACCATAAACTTGTCAAGTAGGCAGCTTGCACACACAGACTGCCTAAAATATTGTTGAGCTCTGAGGGATAATCTAGTTAAAAAGAATAATGCAACATCTGTATACAGGATAGAATCTTACTGGCAAAACCACGTAAGGAAAATATCCAAGACCTCGAAAGTAAATAGTATGACACTGCATAAATTTGCTGTAGAAACACTTCATACAGCTACCTAGAATTTAATCACATAAGCATGTCCTAGCCCAACTAATCTGCCTATTAAGGTGTACTTTAAAGAGAAGCTCATTGTTAATGAGATTCCTACCTTTTCCTACATTCCACTAGAACTAATTTTGGTTATTATATGTATTTCTGGATTCTAACATGTTCTTGTCTCACAGCTTTCTGAGGAAAGCAGTTTCATGCATTTGCAACTCACTGTAACAAAAAAAAAAAAACTTTTAGGATAAGAAGTTACTTGGCTAAAGGTCGAAAAAACTTTTTAAGCCTAGCCATTCATGCCCCAGTTTTTATAATTATCAGTGTCATAGGACTAGAATAACTTTGGTACATGCCTGTACCTTAGGGCATCTACAAGCTGATCCTGTCCATAAAGTCCACAGATGACAAGCCAGGAGTGTATTTACAGTTTCCCTTCTATTGGTCCAAACTGCATTTGAATGGGATTACAGAAGAGCTCTGTTTGACATGAACAGAGAAGTGTGTTCCAGAGAAGGGTTACTCTCTAAGAGACATATCTGTTCCTCCAACATGTTTTGCTCATGTCACAGATGAGGTTTAGATCCTTAGATCAGGTAATTTCAGTGCTGATTGTTTGTTGACTGTATCAGATTAATCAGGACTGGATGGGTGAATGCTTTGTAGGGTAGACATAGATCACTTCTCAGTCTGTAGGAGACTCAGTAGATGGACAGGGCTTTGATTCAGTCCACATAGGACATGTTATTTGCACCTGTATTCTTTTAGTGAGGAACTTGTGTGGCCGCTCTCGCTGATGGCACATGCCTGGTTAGGTACATGCCGGAGGATGTATTGTACTTGATTACTGGTCTAATGACAGCTGAGTATGGTGGGGCTATGCTGTCCTTAGATCTGGATGCCTTGCCCTTACTTACAAGTTGCATCATGTAGAGGAATTTTCTCATCACCGTGGCACATACGTTCACAGATTAGTACTAGGCTAACTGCCTTTGTGGGCCATTTTAAGCTTAACCAATTAACCCACGAGTGAATCAAACCCTGCACTTTGTGTCTAGAAGGCAAATATCTTAACCATTATACCAACCTAAATGACATATTATGAATTATTAGATCTTCATAGGCAAGTACTAGCCTAACTGCCCTTCTTTACCTTTTAGACTAGCCTAGCCAATTTCCCTCAAAGGCTATTCTCGGCTAGAATGCCTTCTATGTAGAGTCTGCATGTCCTCCCTACATTCATGTGGGTTTCCTCTGGGTGCTCCAGTTTCCACCCACATTAGAAGGACATGCATCTTGAACTTTTTTCCCCAGGCCTCTGGGGAAAACTGACTCATTCCAAGTAGGACTTTCCCGGAAAATGCATTTTAAATAAATAAAATATTTTTGCCGTCATCCATGGCTCTAGTGATCTTCTCGAAGAACTTCACCAGGTTTAGTAGGCATTAACTGCCACTGACAAAACCAAACAGGGATGGGTCCATTTTATTTTATTTTATTTTTTTATTATTTCCTATGTCTTTATCAGATCCATGATAATTCTTTCCATGACTTTGCATGTAAGATTAGAAAACTTATGGGTCTGTAGTTCCCTGGATCAGTTGATGCTCCACCTTTGTGTAGTAAGGTGACAGTTGCAGTCTTTAATTCCCTAGGGATTAAGCTGTCTGGATGCTGTGACAGAACACAGATTCTAATGGGCCTGACAGCTCATGTTTGAAGCGGTTTAGGAGGCATCCATGAATATTATCAGGGCCCACTGATGCAGTGTTTTTAAATGTGGAAAGTATGGTGAGGACCTGTTCTTTAGTGATAGTTGGAAGATAAATGGTACAGGGTATTTGATGGGGAGTACCCAATCATCTCCGAGCTATATGGATTCTGTCTTCTGCTTTGCACCTTATTGTTCTTGTCAACTCTCGAGTAAAGGTATCACTATTTTCTTATCTTGGACTTTGGTAACTATTTACTTACTTTAGCCAATTAAATGTTTCTGTCAAGACTTTTGTCTCTGTAGTTACAGGTTGAGAGGTATGCCTTCAGAAGTGTCACAAAATCACAAGAAATAAATTTTTGTGTGTGTATATTCATATTGACTAGTCAGTCATTTTTTTTCTAATTACAGTAAACTCTCAGTTAACTGGAACTCAAGCAGCCGGCAAAAAAAAAATAAATCAGAAATACAGTACAATTTTCATATTGTTGCTTCCATAATGCCCCCACCCCCACAGACATATACTGTACATTTTTTAGAGTTAAAAGAATAGAATGGAATTCCTCTCCCCAACCTGAGAACAAGTCCAAAACCAAACCGATACAGTATTAGTCAGGCCTATTTTTAATAGTAACTATCAAACAACCAGAAACTACAATTGTCCGGCATCTACCATTCCCCATGGGTGCTGGTTAAGGAGAGTTTACTGTAGAAGTAGCCAGTACAATTTTAAGTGACATTTATACATACATACATACATACATACATAAATAAGTATACAGACACACACACACATTCTATGTGAAATTGTGATTTCACTTATTTAAAAACTAAGCAAGTAGCCACACAGGTCTCATGTGAAGACATGGTTTTATTTATTTGACTATGCCGCAACTAATGACTAATCTAGGCATACATAGCTACAGTACTTTTATATAATGTAACATCTGTACAGTGAAACAGTGCAAATCGCAACTGAGAGCAAATATAATTTGTTTCAAACAGAGGAATTGCTGATCAATCACGACAATGCAAGATATCTGTAATATACTCTCAGTTTAAAGAATACCATTACACCTATAAATAAAACATAAATAAAAATGAATGCATCCTTGTACATGTAACACAGGCAGTTGATTAAACAGCTTACTTATATTTACACATTTTGCATATGTGTACATACATACAGATATTTTAGCCATGGGCAATAATGCCCTTCCAGCTTGCAAATGTAACAGAACAGTCATTTCAGTGAAGAAGTCATTCTTAAAAAATTCTAAAGTAGTACTTACTTTATTATAATTAGAAATGTTATTCCATGTATCAGCTACTCTTACAGAGAAAAAGTTATTACAACTCTCATTCCTGTATCATCTCCTACACAGATTATCTGATTTTTTACTACTTTTTGATAACTGTAAACTTTCCTAGAGGTAGTTGTCTCCAATTACTCTCTTCTTTAGGTCTCCACATAAATATAAATATCAATATGAAATGGAGTAAAAAGTTCAAATAGTTTAATCTTTTGTAATAACAAACTTTCAGATCTATGCATGCCCTTTGTATATTTATGCTGTGCTCTTTCCAATATATTTATGCTAATTTTATTATAATATTTTTTAATTATTATTGCATACTCTAATTTGTGTCTAGTGTAACTTACAATCCATCACTTCATCATTTCTGATTTCCTAGACTTTATAAATCTTTTTTTTTTAATTATTTTTTGTTTTTACAGCCTATAGTTTTAAAAATGATTAACCAATTTTCTGGTATGATTATAAAAAAAACCCTCAGATCTGGATCCACCCATATACCCAGGTTATTAAATGAATCCACAGTTTAAATCACAGTGTGCTGCATTAAATATTCATTCTTCAAGTCTATCTCTCTGAAATATCATAGGCTTTGCTGTTGATAAATTTATCAACATATTATTCTCCTGTGTCCAAATTGTTTGAGATACTCAAGTTATTTTGTCCTGTGACGGATGTAACCTGTTTACCTCTTTAAAGTTACCTGCATGCAGACAATAGAGCACCACAAATGAAAAAGATAGATCAGAAAGACGTGATGTAAAAAGTTATGGGCCTGAGTGAGAGCTCTATAGGACACCCTGACTGTAACCTAGATATTCACCTGTCCAGTTAATGTATCTTTGTCATGTTCTATTTGTAAGCCATGTGGCTATCCATATTATCATAATTACATCAATAAATAGTTCTTCTAATGCAGTGACCATTGTTTTGTGTATGATTTTATCAAAGGCTGACATTAAGTTTGTATAAATTACACCACAGCACCACTTGTCATTTATAACTGTTACTGTATTATTACTGAACATCATGTTACAGGTAGTTATAGATCCATTTTCAACATATGCATGCTTATATGCAGTTTCAAGTCCTACTCTTCACAATTCTGATGATACGTTATGCAGATACGCTTCTCTGTTGTTTTTCCACAAAAAGGAAGCAACGTTATGGCTCTCTGTGACTCTGGGTCTGTCCGGTTCCCCTATCCCTTAAATATGGGTTGAAAAAGTGCTTGTCCCCAATCTTAAGTTATACGTCTCTGTGACTCTGGGTTTGTGCTGTTCCCATGTCCCTTAAATATGGGTTGGACATGTGCACGTCTCCAATCTTAAGTTATGGGTCTCTGTGACTTTGGGCTGTCCTGGTCCCCTATCCCTTAAATATGGGATGCACACATGCAGATCTCCAATCTTAAGTTATAGGTCTCTGTGACTTTGGATTGTCCTGGTCCCCTAGCCCTTAAATATGGGTTGGACATGTGGATGTCTCCAATCTTAAGTTATGGGTCTCTGTGACTTTGGGTTGTCCTGTTCCCCTACCCCTTAAATATGGGTTGGACATGTGGATGTCTCCAATCTTAAGTTATGGGTCTCTGCGACTTTGGGTTGACCTGGTCCCCTATCCCTTAAATATGGGTTGCACACATGCACATCTCCAATCTTAAGGAATCTCCTCATACTTTAATGACCTGGTGAATAACAAATACAATAACACTGTAATTTCATGCCAAAGGGTTCTCAAGTCATTGTTTCTAATTCTATTTCATCCCTGTACTTTTGTGTCCAATGTGCATATTTATTTTTCAATATAATTTAATTTGATTTCAGCTTCAAAGTTAATGGGATATCATTAGCACAATTTTTCACAAGTTTTGTGCAACCCAAACTGTTCTGAATAACATTTTGTAAATGTATTTAATGTATTATAATATTTATAATCCATTGTGTTGGAGAAGTGTGTGACTGTGTGCATGTCTGTGTAAGTTTTTTCCAAAGTTATCTCTGTCAAGTTTTATTAGTTTGGTCTTCAAAGTTATAGTTCTAGTTTGCTATCAATTCCATTTCTTATATGTTTATCTATCATAGGTAGATACTAGGCTACTGGCCCTGCAGCCTATATAAGCCTAGCCAAAAAATGTACCCTGGCTTTCGCCACCAAAGAAAATTATTTTCCTGTGCCCCTGTTGAGCAGAGCCACAGACGTGATCCCCAGGGTGAATTTCCTATCTCCCATCCGATCATCAAGATTTTTCTTGAAGAGTGCTAATGAGGAGCTTTGTTTGATATAGATAGGTAGTTTGTTCCATAGTATGGGAAGTCTCTGGGACAGGAATCTATCTCTCTAGTATGTACTGTTTATTGGGGTGACAAGGTTTAGGTTCCTAGAGCATGTAGCTCAGAGGGATTGGGATTTCTTTAAGTGGAGCATGTCCAACAGCTCTGGGTTTGACATAGCTTTGTATGTTAGGCAGAGATCATCTCTGAGTAGATGATATTCGACAGAGTAAAGCTGGAGTTTTTTGAGACGGCCTGCGTAGGGCATCTGTTTGAGGCCAGTAATCTTCTTTGTGAGGTATTTCTGAGGCCTTTCCAGTTGTTGTAGGTGTCTTGTGAGGTACATACCAAAAGGGGCCCTGTATTCTATAATGGGTCTAATGAGTGATGAGTAGAGGGGAACAATGACCTCTTTTTTCCTGGATGAGAAAACTTTTGTAATGAGGTGTGCCACGTAGAAGGATTTCCTGACTACTGTGGCAATGCGATTATCAAAGGAGAGACTACTGTCCACCTGTGTCACAAGGTCTCATCACACTTCCGGTGTTAAGTAGACTAACGCCTATGTGGTAGTTCATGGGTACAGAGTTTTTACCAAAAGGGATGACAGTGCACTTTTTGGCATTGGGCTTGAGGCCATGGCTTTGATGTCAGGCATCTGTCTCAGTGAGTCCCTTTTGTAGGATGTCCACATCGTTAGGAGTTTCGATTATGGCTCCTAGTTTGCAGTCATCTGCGAACTTCATTAGCCAAAGACCTTCTGTGTTAGCCTATACTTCAGAGAAGTAGATACCAAACAAGAGAGGACCCAGGACTGAACCCTGTGGTACTCCACTTGTCATTGGTCTGAAGTTGGATTTGGGAGTCTGCTACTTTCACAGTGTGGGTTGTGTCAGTGAGCCAGTTGGCAACCCATCTTGTGACATAGGGATTTATACCTAGTTTAGTGAGTTTATCTATAATTCCAGAGTGGGGGATGGTGTTGAAAGCCTTGGCGAGATCTAGATAGGCTGTGTGAACCACCTTACCCTCAGCTACGGCTTTGTTGACTGCTTCAAGGACGTCTATCAGGTTTAGGAGAGATGATCTGCCTTTTACAAACCCGAACTGGGTGGGGTTCAAAGTTTGGAGCTTACCGATGTCATTGTTTATAAGTTCTATGATGATATGTTCTATAGCCTTGCAGACCAGGCTCTTCAGGCTAATGGGGCAGTAGTTCCCGGAGTCCGTGCTTGAATTCCACTTCTGCATTTTGCCAAACTGTTTGACATTCCTTCAGAAAGTGGTATAATACTTTATTCTATTTTACATTTTCTGTTTGTATCTTGTACCATGGAGGTCAGGTT
>NC_056751.1:575585203-575758657 GCF_019279795.1 Protopterus annectens | reverse complement strand
GTGCAAGAAAGACTGAAGAAAATGGCATTGGCTGCATCTTTTATACCCCTGGTGTAGTGACATCAGGGAAGAGGTGACAGCAACCGACGCTGGGCCAGGACTTTGGGATCCGGGCCAGCTGCGGGTAGCCTGCCAGCAGGATAGCCCAAGAGTAATGACTTTAACAGTGAAACACGATGGACATCTGTGGTATTGTCTCTAAACAGTTTGAGAGGACCTAGAAGGAAAAGAGGATGACAAGCCTGAAGGGCCAGCAGAAGCACACTCATCTTTTTGATGCTGATGTGCTCCTTTCTTTGGGAAGGTGATCATGAGTAGGCCCTAAGCAGAACAAGCACTGTTCATGACTATTCTTATATGGAATTTGTCTCCCACAATAGCATTTGCCTTTCTTGGATGACATGAAAAACCTCACAAACATAGTAGCAAAAAAGAAGATAAAGGAAAAAAAAACAATGGGGTACTTATCTAAATGGCTTGATACAGTAGCAAACAACTTGGGTGAGGAGACCAACAGCTGAAGATGGTGTTCGGACTGGAGGCACAGAAGTTATGAGGATAGTATGTGCGGACGTCGCTTTTATGGCCAACGTACATGAAGAGCATATGTGCAATGTCTCACGTACTCCTAAGTAGTAAAAGGCTTTGGCTGGACATAGAGTCGCCCCTTGGCAGGGAATCCCCTCATGTTGTGAATACCACAACAGTAGAATAGAAGGATATCAAATTATACGTCACTGCACCTGTCAAAGGCAAGTATCCATAAAGCTTTAGCTCACCAGCAAAGCGAAGGTGTGCTGTTAACAATTCTGCTGTGTTACAGTTCAAACAATATGACTAGCCAACACTAGTAAATATGTTATCTAAACGACTGGAAGCAAGAAAAGAATAACGGCAATGAAGAATCACCGTGGAATATCGCCTGCTGTATTCTGTGATAGTCTGAGCCTTCTGTAACTCAGACTTCAGGCTGGTGAAGATCTTCTATTACTTGTACACTGCATATAAGCAAGAAGCATGTTATGATATATAACATGACCCCTATAATATACTCCTGCTATAACATTTTTTTCAATATTTTGTTACAAAAGTAGGAGGTCCTACTACCAAGACAGTCAGTCTGCTCCAACCATGGACTCTGCCTGAGTTTTAGTGTAAAACATTAACGTTTTAAGAAGGTAGTTTACTGGTCTACAATTTTTGGGAAAGGTTACACATTCAAGTTTTTAGAAGAAAAATATACTTTATTGTGAGCCAGAAGAGTGACCTCTCAAGACAGAAACAAATTACTACATATGTCAAGATGACAGTGTAGATAATAATGCTTTAAATGTCAGCACAGCATCTTAACTTGGAATTCTAAAGCTGGATACCTCAAGTTTGGTTTCCATCTCGTTAGCAGTTAGTTCATTTCAGTTAATATTACTTATTACTCTGTTTTGTACTATTTTTCCATATTAATAATCTGGTTCCCAGTTGTGCTTAAATGCATCT
Organism: Protopterus annectens; assembly: GCF_019279795.1. Taxonomy (NCBI): domain Eukaryota; kingdom Metazoa; phylum Chordata; order Ceratodontiformes; family Protopteridae; genus Protopterus; species Protopterus annectens. The sequence continues at coordinate 575,757,163 of NC_056751.1, read as the reverse complement.
CAACAAAAGTTTCTCCTGAATATGTTTATTTACATTTTGTTAAATGTCTTTCTTTCATTCGTTTTTTAAGGTATTAAATCTCCAACCATCGCCTTCCACTGCACTCTACAGTCTTTTGCTCATCAAGTAATTAGCTTTGTGTTCTTTCATTATTACTTCAGTTGGATGCTTCTTCAACATCATACACTGACATGTATGCAGCAACCTCTAGTTTATGATTTAACTAATGCAAACCTTAATCTAATTTAATGTATTTTTTCACTTATTGCATTTAGTTTTCAGAGAACATTCACTACTCTGTCTTAATTTTCGCATACTTCCAACAGCTTCACAGTAGGTAACAGTCAGTGATTAAATGATGGCATGATACTTAAGACTTATTTTCAAATCTTTGCTCTTCTGGCAGAACTTGGGTCATTATTAATTTGGTAGTTCAGTATGTTAAAGGTTTCCCCTTGTTATACAGCTGACAATCCAGTTTTCCTGTTTGCCACTCCTGATGTTTCCTCCCTATACGGATAGGCAATGGCACCTTTTCACAAACATTCATACATCTGTCCATTCTTACTGAGCTCTTGGTTTGATTCCACTAGATGTTTAGGATTTTTAATACTGTGGTAAGAAAGGACCTATTCCACCATTAGGATAGATTTCAGATAACTGACTCAGTTTCTGGCAAGTTTTTCATAGGTTTAGGTTCATAGGTAGGTACTAGGCTATCGGCCCAAGGGCCTACGTAAGCCTAGCCAACAAGGTTCCCTGGCTTATGCAACCCAAGAAAGTTAATTTCCTGTGCCCCTGTCGAGCCGAGCCACAGAAGTGATCCCCAGGGTGTATTTCCTATTTCCCATCCACTCATCAAGATTTTTCTTGAAGAGTGCTCATGAGCAACTTTGCTTGACATAGATGGGTAGCTTGTTCCAGAGTATAGGAAATCTCTGGGACAGGAATCTATCCCTCCAGCATGTCCTGTTTATTGTGGTGACAAGGTTTAGGGCCCTTGAGCATGTAGCTCGGAGGGATTAGGATTTCTTTAGGTGTAGCATGTCCAACAGCTCTGGGTTTAACATAGCTTTAACTGTTAGGCAGAGATCTCCTCGGCGTAGGCGATATGCTACAGAGTAAAGCTGGAGTTTTTTGAGATGGTCAGTGTAGGGCATCTATTTGAGGCAAGTAATCCTCTTTGTGAGGTACTTCTGTGGCCTTTCCAGCTGCTGCAGATGTCTTGTGAGGTACACTCCAAAAGGGGCATTGTACTCTATAATGGGTCTAATGAGTGCTGAGTAGAGGGGAACAATGACCTCTTTTTTCCTGGATGAGAACCCTTTTGTGATGAAGTGTGCCAAATAGGATTTCCTGACTACTGTGGCAGTGATTATCAAAGGAGAGACTGCTGTCCATCTGGGTCCCAAGGTCTCTCATCACACATTCGGCATTAAGTAGACTGCCGTTAATGTGGTAGTTCAGGGGTACAGAGTTTTTACCAAAGGGGATGACAATGCACTTTTTGGGATTGAGCTTGAGGCCATGCCTCTGACACCAGGCATATGTCTCAGTGAGGCCCTTCTGTAGGATGTCCACATCAATTGGGGACTCTACTATGGCTCCTAGTTTGCAGTCATCTGTGAACTTTGTTAGCCAGAGGCCTTTTGTGTTAGCCTGTACTTCAGAGAAGTAGATATCAAACAGGAGAGGTCCCAGGACTGAACCCTGTGGTACTCCACTTGTCACTGGTTTGAAGTCAGATTTGGAGTCTGCAACTTTTACAGTGTAGGTTCTGTCAGTGACCCAGTTGGCAAACCATCTTGTGACGTAGGGATTTATACCTAGTTTAGTGAGTTTAGCTATAATTCCAGAATGGAGGACGGTATTGAAAGCCTTGGCGAGGTCAAGATAGGCTGTGTGAGCCACCTTACCCTCGTTTATGGCTTTGGTGACTGCCTCAAATAAGTCGATCAGGTTCAGAAGGCATGATCTGCCTTTCACAAACCCAAACTGGGTGGGGTCGAGTTTGGAGGTTACCAATGTCTTTGTTTACGAGTTCCATTTCTACGTGAATGCCCTGACAGTTTATCAGATTACTACTCCTGGCAGGTATAGATAACCTGGTGGTGTACAGATAATTAATTTGTATAAACAGCTTACTTCATTCACCAGATTTGCATGTTTTTCTTTGACCTAATTCATTCAGTAGATATACCATATATACTCATGTAATGGATACTCCTGGATAAGTTGAGAGGCAAGTCTCAGTGCAAAAATCTGTTACATTTTACTGGCCACCATATGCAACTAGGGGTTATTAAGTGAATATTTTACATTTTTAATGACTGACATGCCTTATTAACTCTTCTAATTGCATGCAGTTAAAAATGCATGGAACAGTATCAAACACTGTAGCAGAAGCAATCCCTGCTCCACCTGTAACTTATTACAATTAACAGGAGTCATTAATGTCTGACAGCTATTAAAACAAATTATTAAATATTTTTCACTCAGTGCTGTATGTTCTGATAGCTGTCACACCAACAGTACTGCATGCCATATTACACGTGCCTAAATTGATCCCTTTTCTAAAATCAACTTTTTGTCATAAATTCCTTGATTTGTACATGAGTATATACAGTATATGCTTTCTCCTGGATTTAATTCTCCAGATTTGAGGATTGGGATCCAAAGTCTATTACGCAGGTGGAGGACAGACACATGGTAATCAGACTCTGGTGGAAAGACAGGGTAATATTCATTATCTCAGCTTATGTCCCACAACAAAATATGGAAAATAGGTGCACGACCGCCGAATCATACGCCGATGCACTGTACGAAAACTTACATAAATGCATAGAACTAGCCATACCCAACAGAACCACAACATTCTCCTCAAAAAAAATGAAGCGAATCTGGTGGTCCCCTGCCATTAAGAAATTCTACAACAGAAGGAAGAAACTGTTGCAGAAAAAGGTAAAGTCCCAAGACTGGAAAAAAAACCCTTATTAGCCTCAACAAAAGGTTGAGATGCTTCATCAGAACCTCTAAAGCTAGCTATGAAGGCAGAATTGTGACAGACACTAAAAACAACCACAAAGCCTTCTACAGTTATATCAAGAATCTCCATGGCAATGCCCAGATTTGCTCTGAGTTACTGCACAATGGTACCTCCTATACTGAGCCAACAGATATTGCCAACATACTGACCGGCAGATTCAGTGCCAACTTTACCCCCCCCCCAAAGGATCAATCACAATACCAGAAGAATGCCAGACACCCAGCATTACTGCAGCACAGGTTAAAACTGCATTGTCCAAGGCCAAGAATGCAGGTTCCATGGGACCAGACAATATCCCTGGATGTGTTCTACATGAACTACAAAGTGAATTGGCACCACACCTGTGTGCCCTGTTCAATCACAGCCTCACCTCAAGCTTTGTCCCTACAGAATTGCGCACTGTTACAGTCATCCCTCTCCATAAAGGGGGAGCGACTACAGACCCTGGGAATTATTGCCTCATTAGCCTGACTAGTCTGATATGTAAGGCTATGGAGTGCATCATCATGGATCTAATTAACAAGGATATAGGGAATCTCTAAACACTGGATCCCACACAGTCTGGTTTTGTGAAGGGTAGATCATGCCTGCTCAACCTGGTTGACTTCTTTGAGTCAGTCATCAGAGCTGTGGATGAGGGCAAGGCAGCTCATACAGCCTACCTCGATCTGGCCAAGGGCTTATATATCATTCCCCACTCAGGAATTATTAATAGACTCAACAAACTAGGCATCAACCCCTATATCACTAAGTGGGTTGCAAATTGGCTCACAGATAGAACCCACAGTGTGAAAGTAGCAGACTCCAAGTCAGACTGCCGACCAGTCATGAGTGGAGTCCCACAGGGATCGGTCCTGGGTCCTCTCCTGTTTGGCATCTACTTCTCAGAAGTCCAGGCCAACACGGAGGGACTCTGGCTGACCAAGTTCACCAACGATTGCAAGCTGGGAGCCATTATTAACTCCCCAAGTGATGTAGACATCCTACAGCAAAGGCCTCACTGAGACCAACAACTGGTGTCGAAACCATGGCCTTAAGCTTAATGCCAAAAAATGCGGTGTCATTCCCTTTGGGAAAAACTCAGTTCCCACTAATTACCACATTGATGGTAGCCCACTGAACACTGAAGGTGTTATAAGAGATCTGGGGACACAGGTTGACAACAACCTCTCCTTTGACCACCACATTGCCACTGTGGTCAGAAAGTCCTTCTATGTGGCACATCTCATTACCAAGGGTTTTGCATTCAGGAAGAAAGAGATCATCTCTCTCTCCACTATTCCTTAATTAGACCAATCATAGAGTATGACCCATTTGGCATGCACCTCACTAAACACCTGCAACAGCTGGAAAGGCCACAAAAATACTTCACAAAGAGGATCCTAGGCCTTAAACACATATCCTACATGGACAGACACAAAAAACTCCAGCTTTTCTCTGTCTCATATCGTCTATTAAGAGGCTATCTCTGCTTAACTTACAAAGCCATGTCTGACCCAGCCCTGTTAGAAATGTTACACCTAAAGAAATCCCAATCCCTCCGCACCACACGCCCCAGGGACCTCAACCTCATTACCGCAATCAACAGAATATGCTGGAGGGGACAGATTCATAACCCAGAGGCTGCCCATGCTCTGGAACAGACTTCCCATACATGTCAAGCAGAGCTCCTCATTAGCCATTTTCAAGAGAAATCCTGATGAGTGGATGGGAAATAGAAAGTTCACCCAGGGGATCACTCCAGTGGTTCTACTTGACAGAGGCACCAGGAACTAATGGCAGGATGATGCCAGGGCATTTCTATGAGCTAGGCTTGTAAAGGCTCCAGGGCCATTGGCCTAGTGCACATCTACGAACAAGGTTGTGATGGCAAGGAAAAAAGTACAGTTTTGTACCTACCATAAATGTAGATGTTCGAAGATCCACATTGCTGCAGTCCTTACCACTTGGGTAGTCCCGCTGTCCTCGTCGGCCCCGATAAATATCAAAAGTGGCGTCTGTCGGTCAGGTCAGCGCACATCAGAGACACATCAGACAAAGGTACAAATGCGACCGACCGACGCCATATCTTTTCTTGCCCAGATCCCCAGAAGACAGAAAAATAAAAAAAAAAAAAAAAAAAAAAAAAAACAACCAACCAACCACCCGCAAACTAACTACTAACTATATATATAATATATATATACATACACAACCCAACACACCCACCACACCACACCACCACTACTAGAGGGGAGGGAGGAGGGTAGGGTGACTGCACAGCTGTATGTCTCATCTACATGGTAGGTACAAAAGGTAGTTTGTAAACTGTACTCATCTCACATTGCTGCAGTCCTTACACTTGGGTAGAATCCCAAAAGCAAGGGTAGGAGGATGGGGAACTACCACAAAGGAGGAGCTGCCAAAAATGCAAAAAAAACAGCAGTGGCAAAACCAGCCCCTGGACTTAGTAGGACTTAGAGTAAAGTGGAGAGTGAGTATGCTTAGAAAAAGTATGCCTCCAACCCCAAGCCTCTGCCTCCAAAATGTTAAAAAGCCCCTCAAAAGGCAGTGAAGTGGCAGGAGCCAGCCTAAATGTGGAATGAGGCCTGATCCCAGCTGGAATCTATGAATAACAGAAAGCAAAACAAAACCCAATCACAAACACAATTGTTTTTGAAACAGGTTTTTTTGACAAGAAACAAAGCAAAAAACAAAAAAAACTAACAACTGAAACTGAACCCTTTACTTTTGTCTTTATGTCTCCATCAAATACATCTAAACTGTGTTGTGAAAAATCTTTTAAAATTTTTTTTTGTTGCATAAAAAAGATCTGCAAAGTAGTAGGTAGAATGAAGTTTGGTTTAAAATAACCTAAGCAGGCATAAAAGGAAGGATTAGTACGTAATGATATGATGCATATGGAAAATCAAGAAAGAATCAAGAATCACCAACCCGCCATAAGGGCCTGCAAAACCCTCTTGCAGAGGTAATAAATAAACAAAAAAAGCATGATAAATATTTCAATAAAGCAACTCAGCAGTGGCTGCAAAGGTTGTAGAGTGAGTTGTGAGTTTCCAAAACAAGATCCAAGAGATCCCAAGCAGGGAGTGGGAGGGTCTTATATCTTTTTACCCCTTAGAAAATGAACAAACAATGAGATGACAAAACAATAGTGGGAATAAATAATCAGAGAGCTTGATCAGCAGCAGCAGAAATAACTGAAGAAGAAAAATCCTTTAGATGAAGAGTAGCACAGTAAGATATTTCAACAACAACAAACACTTACCAAACATCAAAATCTCAAAATCTTCTCCAAAATAAAATCTCTTCCATTAGTCTCAAACCTTCCTTGTACTAGGCCTTCTAGCATTTTAATAGCTTCCAAAATTGCTAACAAAAAAACATTCAAAAAGCTACAGGTCAAAATGGGCTGAAAGGTTGACAGCCACATTTTGGCTGGAGCTTGAGTAGAGGGATTGAAAAAATTGCTTGGAGTAAAGGCAAGAGAGCTCAGGCAGACTCAAAGGTGGCTGGTAAAGGCCTTTGCCAGACTTCTCAGTATTAGGTAAATGTGCTGTGGCTTCAATCACAATTGGAGAAAGCTCCAATCCCTTGCTCCTAGGGGGATTTAGGAGTTGTTTTGAGAGGGAGAGGCAGGAGAAGAGTTTGGAAGGCATGGCCATGGAGATGGAACCAATTGAGAACAAGAACATTTTCAGATGGAAAAGTGAAGCAGCAAAACTTTGGCAGCTGATGGCTTAGTGGAGAAGCAGATCAGGAAACAGCTGAGCTGATGGAGCCAAAATTCAATTTCTGAAGCCATGGAGTTCACATGACTGGGCGCGACCACCAAATTGGGATCTACATCTGAGTCTCTCATTGCTGTCCATGCTGCTATCTCTGCTCAACACATCTGCTAAGAGTTCTGCTGTCCATGAGAGGAGTGCTGTCTCCCCCTTGCAGTTGGAACTGAATCATCTCCCTTGTGTGTGAGTTGCCTGCATACATGTTGGTTAGAATCAACAACATTTTGGTGCCCTGGAAGAAACAAAGCTATTAATGCAACTTGGAGAATTAACATCTCTTTCATGTTGATATGAATCTGTTTTGTATTCTGACAGATTTGTTTTGAAAATCCTCTCCTTTGTCTCCATCCTCCAGAGAGTCCCGTTTGTCATCCACTTTGTCTGTCTCCCCACTCAAAAATTCCTTGAGGTGTCATTGTTTGTGAGACCTTGTCTGGGTCAAATCAATGAGCCTTTTTACAATAAGGATAGATCTGTATTCCTTTTAGTCTGAAGAAAGCTATCACTGGAGAAAAGGGCAATGCAGAGAACTGATAGTGAGAAGTCCCCCAGCGAAAACGCAGATACTTTTCTGCAATTTAGTCTGATAGGAACATGAAGAGGTAAGCCTTCCTTGAGATCCAACCATCTCCAATGCCCAGCCCAGCAGAAGTAAAAGGCTGTTCAACATTTTGAACTTGGAAATTGAGTGTCATGTTGTGGAGATATATAGTGAAATCAAATAAATCCAAAATTGTTCTCCACCTTACTTGGAACTAGGAACAAAATCCTAGGCTAAATCTAGGCCTAGGCAGAGGGACGGCCCCTAGTTGGAGCAACAGAGAAACCTGAGAGTGAGCCTCCTACCCCTAGACTGGAAATCATAAGAAGGATCGTCCACCCCACCCTTAGTAGGCTACTAAACTTTAGGAGGCTGGACCAAAAAAAAAAACAGTCTGCATAGAGCATAGATTATCTTCCTTTTCCATTTTCTTAAAAACTGACACAACAGGACCAACACAACAGACCGTCAGATTGTAAATCTAAAATCCTTTTTTAACATGTTCAGATGTTCAGATAAATTCCAGCCACCTCAGCCTGCGAAGAACTGATGACCCAGTGGCAGCTGACCTAGGCCTGCCCACCATCAATCAAACATTACCAAGAACAAGAATGTACCCACCTGTTCTTGCAACTCTTAAATCTTACATTAATTTACAATCAATACCATCAGAGCATCAAGCATCCTTTCAGAGTGAAAAGGAGATTTTTGAAATTTCAACATTTGAGACTGGTGTGAAACTGAGAATTCATAGCTAGAGTGGAAGAGTTATAGACTTTTTCCCCATCTATCCAAGGCCCCTAGCTCCCCACCTTTCTGTGGCCAGTCTGCTAGAGAAGCCACAACACCTTTTTAGGCACCTTGCCCCTCTGGCCTAGTTTCTAGGACTCTTAAAAGATAAAGATAACTCTTAAATGGCGGTAGGCGCACTACTATATCGGCTAGGAGCAGGCAGGAGAGGGAATCAAAGAAGGATTATTAAGAGATGTAAAAGCATCTTCCTACTACATCCAAAAATAAAACCAAAAGTAGTACCTGAGGTAAACAACAGAAATTCTAAGCCTTTTTCCTGGAATCAATCAGACACCCCTTCCCCTTCCCTAAATGAAGAAAAGTTTGAAAAAAAGAAAAAAAGAAAAATCCTCAGGAGGAGAGTAGCAGGAGTAGCATCATCCACATCAGAATCAGAATAAGAGAGTACTCCTGCAAGTCTGCGAAGACTCTGGTGAAACAAAACTGCTCAGAAAACAAGCCCAGGCTAGGCTTCACCCTCTCTTATCAGGGGCCCAATCAAAGTAATCATCAAATCTCAACTTCTCTTCAGCAATCTGAAGAGCACTTGGGTAACACCAGTAAAGGCGAAACCCTGGTTGGTAACACCAACTGAAGCTTAACCTGGCTGAAGAGAGAGAAGCCTTAGAAAGAGAAGGGAAGGAACCTTAGGAAGGGAGGGGGAGGGAGGGAGGCCTGTCCTGAGAGGCCCCCTCAGCTGACTAGTGAGGCCACAGGGAGCAAACACAAGTCAAATGCGCCCTGACGACGGCCAGCCTTATACTTTGATATTCGGGCCGACCGAGGACAGCGGACTACCCAAGTGTAAGGACTGCAGCAATGTGAGATGAAGAACATCTGCATTCTGACAGCAGTTGCAGGACCTAGTAGATAAAGCAGGACAATACTACTTAGTGCTCATAATGGGGAACCTAAATGCTGATACTGGAACAGACAGAACAGGATAAGAAGACTGCCTGGGTCCAAATGGGTGGAGTAATTGGAACAAAATTGCCTTGATGATGGCCAGCAAAAGAGATAGTCACCAGATCACATATAAGAATGGCCAACATGCAGTTCTGGTAGACTTCCTCCTAGTAGAGGAAAATACTTTGCTGTAGAATCAGAGATTTCAAAGTCATCCCCAGAGAAATGGTTGTTCCACAGCATATACCACTAGTGGCCACAATCAGCTACAAGTAATGGTCAGAAAAGCCTCGAAGGTTAACAAAGACTGGGCACAAGACCTGGATGTTGAATGGAGTGAAAGCACAAGATTTGAAGGAAATACTCCAGGCTCTAGCACTTCAGGAACAAGAGAAAATAGGCAAAGTTAAAGAAAATAAATGACAGCACCTTAAAACAGCATGTGTGAAGGCTACAGAGCAGATATATGGCCAGGTCAGATAAGGAAATAATGTACGTAAGAAAAACTGGTGGTGAAATGCAGAGATTCAGGAAGTCATTACAAGAGAGAAGGAATACAGGAAAACTGGGGTTTCAAACTCCTGTCATGTTCCACAAAAGTGCTGGAGAGGGTGACTGATAAATATGCTGCATAGTAGAAAGTTAGATGGGTGATCAGTAGTTCAGATTCACATCAGGATGCAGCACAACCAACCTGTTGTTTGCAGTCAGAAAGGTACTGGAGAAGAAGGTGGAGATGAGGAAAGAGTCCAACTGGGCATTGCTAGACACAGCTACACATAGTAACACTGTATCTAATACCTCTACTGCTAAGACTTTATGGCAAACCAGCACACAACCAAATTTCCTGATCACTGGTGATTAACTAGTACACCAATGTCCCCCTCATAAGACTGAGTAAGAAGAGAGTCAAGGTTAGCTGCCTTTCCGGGGCTAGGATCCATCAAGTCACTCAGGCACTCAGGTCACTGAACCATAGGTACCAGTATGACTCTGTCATAACCCATGTGGGTGTTAATGATCTGAGACGTACCTTCTTTGACTATATGAAGCGAGACATGATTGAGCTCACTAAACTGTGTGTCACAGACAGGTATGATTGATTTTAACAATTGGCTTAACTTCCGATGTCAGTCCAAGGGGGTACAATATTTGGCAGTCTGGGAGGACAAGGTTGACAGACCAAGCTGCTTTGCCAGAGATGGTCTGTACTTATCCCCTCCAGACTTTTGGATACTGACAAAGACCTTTTCCACCCCCACGGTGTCTTTTTTAGGCAATTCCAAACTGATAAACCTCCCGACTTAAATGAACCTACAAATGAAAATCTGAAGGTAGTACTCCTCAATGCTAGAAGTCTTAAAAAAGAAACTCCACTCCCTACAAACCTTCCTGTCCCTGGAGAGTGTGCAGTAACACAGATATGGTTTAAAATCACAGCGAGTACCCCAGCAGTGCAAGGTTATAATGCCTTTCACCCCTTTAGACCAGCTGCTGGTCTCAGTCTATATTAAAAACAACTTCACATCCAGAATAGTTGAAGTATATGACCACTGGAACTCATACATGTGCAACTCACTAGAGTCCAGTACCACATCCTTGCAACTTGTGGGTCCCCCCTTCATGTCCCAGGAAACCTATATTACCTGTCTCAGTTTACTAGTGTCCCTCACCATTCAACCCAATATGATCTTCATGAAGATCTCAACTACCCCTTTATATACTGGGAATCCTATACCACTTCTAATGCACAAGCCCAGTGATTCCTAAACTTTCATACCAGCATCCTGGGACAGTTGGTCCATTCTCCTATCAGAGGTACAAACATCCTTGACCTTGTGCTCACAAACATGGGGGAGCAATGTTCCCCAGAATAATGTCCTCTCTCATCAGATCTGACTATGAGGCAGTATTGCTTGAAATAAAAATTAAATCTTGGGACACAGTGAAACCAAATACCTTTAGGAACTATTCAAAAGCTAACCTCTATTAAGTGATACCCTGGCTAAATCCTAAGCATCTCCAGACCCAGAAAACACCATAGCATATGCTATTTATAAAACACCTGTACAGCCACACTGATAGCTGTATACAGACAGCTGTGGCTACTCGTATTAAGAATATGACAAACTCAAAAGACAAAACACTCTGGTGGAATCACATCAATTGGTTATACAACAAAAGAAAAAAAATCTTGTCCAAGCGTAGGAGGGACAAAGTCCAACATATTAAAACTCTCCTGACCAATCTAAACAGGCAGCTAAGAAGAAAAATAAATGAAATGCATTTAGAGGCATTTAAAATAAGTGAAAACTGGAACACTGCAGAGTGATATGACGAAGGATGGAAAGAACAGAAGAAGCTTTAAGTTGCTATTAAGCATCTATTATAAGTGAGTGAAATGAAGGAAAGACTGAGGCTTTTCGAGAACTGTTTAAAAAATAGTAAAGTTAGAAGACAGAGCGCACAGAGAAAATCTGAGATTTCTGATATACCAGAGAAACTGGAAGGAACAGATTGCATTCATTTTATGCAAGTTCAACTAAGCAAGTGGAATGTTATTCCACAGCAGGATTTGTTGACTGAAAGGGCACATTGTGTGCATGTTGCAAATTAGCCATGAGAAAGAAGCCAAGACCTACATCAGTAAGGATGCATTCACATCAGCAGAAATAGCTGCTCCTGACAAAATTACAGCATAAAGGAAAAGTATTAGCAATTGGGGACACCAGAGTGTTTGTGGAAAATAATTACTCACTGTACATCAGGCAGAAGAGAAGTGAGTTTATCCCTGCAATCAAAAAAAGTTGATGGTCAGGTGTGAGATTCATTTTCTATATCCAGCTGTTTTTAGAATATTTTTTTTCTGAAGGATCAAAGATATTTTTGGAAGCAGCACAGGCAGAAGAGGAAATAAAAAAGACTATTCAACAAAGAGTGAAGCAGCAAGCTGAAGGGGACTATGTTTCTTATTCCTCTGACAACAGTAACGCCCACAGATAGAACTTGCCATTAAAACCTTTTTCCACTGATTTCCTACTTTCACATTATTGTTGGCCTTATCTGCAGTGGTAGCGTTGTTACCTCACAACAAGAGGTTCTCCCATTCGATTCTCGGCTGTAGTGTGGGGAGTGCCTTCTGTGTCGAGTCTGCATGTCCTCCCCGCAGTCGAGTGGCGTTCCGAAAGACATGCATGGATGGGCGTGCCTTCATTGAAGGTTGGCCATCGAGCTGGCAACTCAGCACCGTAAAAATCTACTGTCAATCATTAGCAGACCGGAGTTCCACTGTGGCGACCCCTAACCGGGAAAAGACGAAAGACAAAACAAAAACATTATTGTTGGCCTTCCTCATAATCTCGGCCACCCATCACCAGACTCTGCCTCAAGTCCAAGGTACTCCTGATTTTCTAGTCTGCTTCTGGGCTTTTTTTCTTTTACATAATCACTTTCCTTTGGAAAGATGTACCTGTGAGTAAAGAAGTTATTTTTCTTACTAATATGTGTATAACACATTTCTTGACGTAAACTTCACATTACAATGCAAAACAGTTCTGTACAATATGCACGTGTGTTGTAAATGTATGGTAGAGGGAGCCTTATCAGAGACTGCAGTTTATGATATTGATGTTGAAGTAATAAAGTACTTTTTCTTCACTGTAATGTATCTGGGGTAGATACTGTACAAGATAAGGGCTGGATATAAACAGTATAATGTTGTGATCATGGCCTGATATAAGGAGGATGTAGAAGCCCACTGAGCATGTGTGTGTATTAAATTATGCTGGGTTTTCCCTGTGTTATACAGTTGGAGATTTAGACAGATGTTCTTAGTTTGTGCTGCAGAAAAGGGGGGGGTCATTCTTTTTTGAACAATCAGACTAGAAAATGAAAAAAAATACAAATTGATGGTTTCCAGGCATTTGAGAACTACTTCATGCACATGTAAAACTTTTAACTCTTTTTCTCTCCACCAGCAAAGCCCTGCAGCTGGAACAGGTCAGTCTGCAGGTTGTTTTGTTTGTCTTTTCGGCTTTTCACGGTTAGGGATCGCCACAGTGGAACACCGGTCCGCTAATGATTGGCAGTAGATTTTTTTTTTTGGTGCCGAGTTGCCAGCCCAATGCCCAACCTTCAGCGAAGGCATGTCTTTCAGAGGCCACTCAACCGCGGGGAGGACATGCAGACTCCACACAGAAGGCACTCCAGCCAAGAATCGAACAGGAGAACCTCTTGCTGTGAGGCAACAACGCTACCACTGTACCACCATGGCAGTCTGCAGGTGCAGGTAATTAATTAGGAAATGACTGAACTATGAACTCTGAGGCATCTGTATGAAAAAAACACTACAATTAGTAGTTAAAGGGGAACTGGCAAGGAACTCAATGAAAATAAATGATGTCTGACATATTGAAGGGAATATGTTTACAAAGATGCATTTCCAGCCACACTTTTTACATCAGTATAAAACAGAACTGTGTACAACCTAGGTTACTCATTTAAGGGTAGCCAGTGTACTTTTTCTTAAAACTAAAAATCAGTTAACCAAGAACCTATAAGTTGTTTTTACATCTGGGAGGGAAACAGAGATAAGACATGAATGGATGATGCTAGGGCAAGAGGGAACACAGACTCTAACATGATCCTCCCGCATGATTAAACCAAACTTTAGGTAAAGCTTGGGGGTGTAGCCGTCTACTTGAGACAAATGCACCTGCACAGAAAAAGAACTTCTCTTTTTGGAAAGTGAATATAATTGTGTGTGTCTGCTGTGAGTTAAAAAGGGCTGGGGCAATGAACTGAAAATACAGTTTTTGCTTCTTGAATGTTTTTATTGAAGAAAAAAAGTCTGTGAAAATGCAGCATGTGTCAAACAGAGATGAGAAACTGCAACTGCATTAAAACCAGCCTGCCAAAAATTAATGTGTACAAAGAAGAAAACTGGAGAATGTAATTGAAAATCAACCAAAAATCGAGAAGAAAAAAACTCTGGTGGAGAAAGTCTCACAGATGTTCAGCAAAAAAGCAGTTAGAGTTTCAGCTTTTGTGCAGAAAATGGCTTCCAATGATTTACAGGATAAAAACAAATTGCAATTTGGAAACATATATTCAAAAAATGGTAATTTAGAATATGTGAAAGTAATTGCTTTTTATCAGAATGACTGCCTTATTACATACATCATGAAATGTGAATGTCATTGTAGGTATGGACAAGAAACAAAGAGTACTGAATTATATGAAGAAATAGCAATGCTATAGAAAAAGCATTTGAATAAAAATAAACATTCTACTTTGGCAAAGAGAGAATATTAAAATGGATATTCAGCAGAGTATCAGGGACAAAGGAAAAGGGGGTAATAATACTGAAAACAAGAGGGGCTTCAACAGTGACAGAAGAGGTAAAGAAAGATGATAATGGCAGATTTGAGACAAGGAAGTAGGGTAATCAAATAAACATGAGATATTGGTGAGTTCCTATTTATTTACTGAAAGAGAGGTATTTATGGACTGGGTAGTGAAAATGACTCGAGTTATTATAGAGGATACAAATTTCTACATAAGGGATAACAAGAGAGTGGGATAAAATGAAAACAGAATTTAAGAATATGGTACAAATAAGGAAGAAAGATCTGGGAAAAATAATAGTAACTCTTAGAGGGTCATCAAAGGTTAAATACTGCAGAGTATTTAGATAATCAAAAACTAGTAGTATAATGACTTGGGCAACAGAAAATGGAGAGAGGTATTGCCGTACTTAGGTAGCCTATGACAAGAAAAATAGCCAGAGACTATAGAGGTATTAGAGATATTTTGAAAATTTTTTGAAAACCTTTATAAAGAATTGGAAAAAAGTACAGTTGTGTACACTTACCATAAATGTAGATGTTAGAATGTATTCACTGTTGCAGTCATTACATTTGCATTATCTGCTTGCAGTAGCCCTCAGTCGGCCTGATTAACAAAGTCTTGGGTCCTGCGTCGGTTGCTGTCCCTTCTTCCATGACGTCAGGTCGTCAGGGGTATAAAACATGCAGCTGACGTCATTACATCAGTTTTTCTTGCCCCAGATGTCAGGTGCCCCCCTAATGGGAAGCAATCAAATCTATAAATACAAGGATATACCTCCAACAAAAAAGCAAATACACCAAAAAGCTTTTAGAGCATAGTAAGTCAGAGCAGAGGTATAGCCAAAAGAAGAAAGGGGGCTGGAGGCAGGGTAACCAGGACTGCAACAGTGAATACACTTGAACATCTACATTTATGGTAAGTGTACACAACTGTACTATGTTCTTAGTGTTTCACTGTTGCAGTCATTACATTTGGGTAGATTCCCAAAGCTAAGGTAGGGAGGAGGAATTTAAATAGAATTAGGACCAGCTATAAGGCCCTGCAAGACTGCAGTGGCAAAACCAGCTCTGGATTTAGAGAAAACTGGCAAATGATAATGCTTGGTGAAAGTTATGTACAGAACTCCAAGTAGCAGCTTCTAGAATGTCCCTAGTAGGGACGCTCCTGAGAAAGGCTGTAGAGGTAGATGCAGCCCTGGTTGAATGGGGTCTGATGCCCTGTGGGTTAGGTTTTCCATGGTGCTTATAGCAGAAATGAATGCAGTGGCCTATCCATTTTGAAATGGTTTGTTTTGAAACAGCTTTCCCGTCACAGCAGTTGTTCAGATTTCCTTTGAGGTTTAGTCCTGTCCAAGTAGAATCTAAGCTGTCTGTGCACATCCAAAGAGTGCAGTATTCGTTCCCCTTTGTTCTGTGGGTTAGGTAAGGTAGACAGGCAAATTAATGGACTGATTAAGAGCCACACTGGATACCACCTTGGGCATGAAGGAGGGATTGGTTCTGAGGGACACCCTGTCCGCATGAAAGATGATGAAAGGTTCCACTGCCATAAGGGCCTGTAATTCAGATACCCTTCTTGCAGAAGTGATTGCTAAAAGGAAAGCTGTTTTCCAGGAAAGAAATTTTAAATCTGCAGTAGCAGCTGGCTCAAAAGGAGGAAGAGTGAGTTTCTCAAAGACAAAGTTAAGCTCCCAGGCTGGAGTTGGAGCTCTCCTGGGTGGTCTTAAAATTGTGGCCCCTCTGAGGAACTGCTTGAGCAGTGGGCAAGAGAAGAGTGGAGGCTCTGTGCTATAATGAGCTGAAATGGCTGAGGCTGAATTTTGATGGAGGAAAAAGACAGGCCCTTATGAAGCATCTTAGTCAAGTACTGTAGAATCTGAGGTAAATTGGGCACTGCTGCTTTCATTCATTGAGATTGGTTCCAGGCACAGAACCTTTTCCATTTGGCAGCATAAGATTTTCTAGTACTAGGCCTCCT
Source organism: Protopterus annectens (assembly GCF_019279795.1). Classification (NCBI taxonomy): domain Eukaryota; kingdom Metazoa; phylum Chordata; order Ceratodontiformes; family Protopteridae; genus Protopterus; species Protopterus annectens. The sequence continues at coordinate 575,740,764 of NC_056751.1, read as the reverse complement.
TGCCTCCAAAATGATTTCAATCACTGATTTACTGAGGGCAGGTAAAGGAGAGATTAGGTAATTAGCCAGGCTGCTAGGTTCAGGGTTTGCAGCTGAGGGTGCAGAATCTGGTTCTCCTGCTGAGACAACAAGGAAGGAGTCTGTGACAGGTGCCATGGAGCCAAGTGTGACACACTGCACAAGAGTAGGTACCAATGTTGGCGAGGCCAGTCTGGTGCAATTAAAATTGTCCTTGGCTTGTCCTGTTAGATCTTTAGTAGTACCTTGGAGAGCAGAGGCAGAGGAGGAAAGGCATAAACGGATAGGTTTTTCCAGCTGAAGGCTACAGCATCCACTTTCCAAGCTAGCTTGAGGGGATTCCTTGTGCAAAATTTCTCCAGTTGATGGTTCTGGGGGGAGGCAAACAGGTCTATATATCTGGGCCCGCCCATTTGCTTGTGAACATGTTGAAAATCCTTGGTTCCAGTTTCCACTCATGTTGGTCCATGAGGTTTCTGCTTAGTCCGTCTGCCAGTGTATTCAGTTTTCTTGGCAGGAATTGAGCTTGTAGATTCACTTGGTAGCTCAAGGCTGTGTTCCACAATGCCATGGCTAGTCTGCAGAGGGGGTAAGAATGTGTACCTCCCTGCTTATGTACCACATGACAGTGGTGTTGTCCGTCTTTAAAATTAGTTGTCCTGGAAGAATGTGGTCCTTGAAGGCTATCAGAGCATTCTGTACAGCTAACATTTTCTTTTGCTTTATGTGCAGGTGCATTTGACTTGGGTTCCATTTGCCCTGAATGCACTTCCCTGCCAGGTGAGCCCCTCATTCATAGTCTGATGCGTCTGTTGCTAAGATTTGGGCGGCAGGGGGTAATGTGAATGGTAGTCTCCTGTTTTGGTGGCAGGCCTCTGCCCACCAAAGGAACTCTAGGCGTAGGCAAGGTATGATAGGAATCCTTGTTTCTAGATCCTATGAATGTTGACACCATAGGCTTTTGAGATACCATTGTAGTTCCCTCATATGCAGCCTTGCATATGGAATTAGAAGAATGCAGGAGGCCATGAACCCCAAGGCTTGCAGTATTTGCCTTGCAGATAGCTGGGTTTTTGTGGCTACTTGTTGGAAGTAAGTTGTCAAATGAATCTGTTTCCCTGGCGTGAGGAAAGCCATCTGGGAAGTTGTATTCAAGCTTGCTCCCAGGAATATAATTTGTTGACAGGGTACCAGGTGGGATTTTCTTTCGTTTATGGTGAACCCCAGACAAGTCGGTACCCTTTGAACAAAGGCCAGATGATTCAAAAGAATGTCCTTGCTTTCTGTCTGAATTAGACAATCTTCCAGGTATGGGTATATTTGAATATTTCTTTGCCTGCAAAATGCAATGACTGGAGCTAGGCACTTTGTGAATACCCTGGGCACAGTAGATAAGCCAAAGGGCAGTGCAGAGAACTGATAGTGCATGTAGCCTGCTTTGAAGTGTAGGTATCTTCTGCAAGACTCCCTGATAGGGATGTGCAGGTATGCTTCTTTTAAGTCTAGTGTCACCAACCATGCATCCTTGCCTAGCATAGGAAGCAGCTGGTGAACAGTCAGCATTCTGAAATTTGGAATCACCAGAAAGGTGTTTAGAATAGAAAGGTCCAGGATAGGACGCCATGTATTGCCTTTTCTGGGTACCAGAAAAAGTCTCCAATAGAAACCTTGTCCCTTTTCCTCTTCTAGTACCAACTGAATAGCCCCCCCATGTTTAAGAGAGAGAGTACTTGATTTTGGGGCTCTGCCAACTGATTTGGGGGTAGATCTGGCCACCTGCTTGGTGTTGGTAATGTGTAGAAATGAAATCTGTATCCTTGGGACATTATATTTAAAACCCATTTGTCCTGGGTAATGAGTTCCCAGTTTTTGGCCTGCAGACCAATCTTTCTGCCTAAAGGAGCATTCAATTGGGAAGTGCTTGGAAGTTTTAAAAGCAAGTCATTGAGACAGTTTTCCATAGGGGGGAGTCTTACTACTCCCAGGTTTGGGTGCGGAAACCGCCCACTGCCTAGTCTTGTGTGTCCCTTGGGACTGAAACCTGGGGTTTCTGCTGTGTCTGGGTTTGGCTTGAGAAGACTTGGAAGGGGCTGGAAAGGACCAATTTTTACAGGGCCAGTGCCTACTAAATCTAGGAGGCTGAACTTGTAAGACATCTTTAACAGTTTGCATAGCTTTAGCTTTATCTTCCATCTTTTTAAGAACTTCCTCAGCTTTGTTGCCAAACAGGTGGTCCTGATTTATGGGAGCATCCAGCAATTTAGCTTTAACATGATCAGGCAAACCTTGCTCCTTAAGCCAATCATGCCTTCTGAGCACAGACACAGTAACAGCAGCCCTGCAATAGGCCTCTAATGAATCAAATCCACATTGCAAAGTATGTTTTCCAACCTGTTCAGCAGAATGCATTAAATCCTGTAATTCTTTATTTTCAGCACAGTCAGGAAGTAACATCATTTTCTGTTTAAGCAATCCAATAACATGCTGTTGATACTTTAACATATGAAACTGACATTTTAAAGCCCTAATGGCCAAGGTTGCAGAAGTGCAAACTTTCTTACCTCATCTATCCAGCACCCTGGAGTCTCTATCAGAGGGGGTAGGATTTTTATCAGTAGAAGCCTTAATGCCCTTGGGTCCCTGTGAAATAGTCTCTGGATCCGCAATAGGATTTTTAAAAAGGAACTTGTGAGAATCAGGAACCCTGTAATCTCTGCCAGGTTTTCTGGGAGCAGGAGGCAAAGAATCAGGGGCCAAACTAGATTCTGAAAAGGCATCATCAACAATGTCTAGTACAGGAGGTATAGCTAAAGGCCTATGCTGAGGCAGGAGTAAGAAATCCCTAAGCCTCTTTTTTGAATCAGAAAAATCCTGGCTTTCCCAGTGGAAATGCTCCCTTAAAGTATGTAAGGTCTCACCAAAAGAAAAATCCTCTGGAGGGGAAGCAGAGGGAATAGAGTCCTCTGCATCAGAATCCTCATAAGTAGATAAGGGCAAATCCAGATCATCAGAAGAATGAGAAAAATTAGAATCCTGTTCATTAGATTCATAAACAACTTCAGTTCTAGGTCTCTCTGAAGGGGGAGGTTGGCTTCCCCTGATTAGAGTTATAAGATCTTCGGCCATTCTTATCATTTGTTTTTTAGGCATAGAGGCCTGAGCATGCGGCCTGGACATCGGTTTCTTAAGCATAGTTTGAGATTTTGGCCTAAATGAAGGAGGAGGCGTTGGTTTAATATGCAGGTCTGTAGGCCTAAATACACCCTCAGAAGCTGGTACCTGCACAGTGGCTCTGGACCTATCCAAGGTAGAGACATCCACAGTTTCCACAGTTGAAGCATCTCACAGCATACCGGACACCGAATGGGTCTCAGTAGAGGCCTGCGAGTTAGAAGTAGCAGGTATCAGGGGCTGCAAAAGTGCCTCACTGAGTACTGGCAAACTGGTGACTGGCTTAGGAGAAGCGTCGTCGGCAGCTTTGGACCGTGGTGGCTTGTCTCTATCTTTGCATTTTTTCGGAATCCCGGTAGTCGAATGGCTAACCGACAACATTTCTGGATAATTAAACTGAAAACCGAAATATTGGAAGTGAAAATATACAGACAACGGATAGTGCGCTGATTAAATAAAAGCACAAAACCAACAGCAAGGTACGTCGTGGTCAGGGCCTACACAAGGAATACAGTATGAATGAAAATCTTTGTGAGATATTTGCTTTCCACAAGTAATGCAATTATTAACTTTTACTGACATTGGTAAGGAGCAAGAAAAAGTTTCCCCAACGGGGTACTTAGCTTTAGTTGAAGACTTCTGAAACTCGAAAACAAAAATTTCAGGAGTCGGCAGACCGGCACTTGCGAACTGCTTCTGCTTCGGCCACCGCACGGCAAGAAAGACTAATGTAATGACGTCGGCTGCCATGTTTTATACCCCTGATGACCTGACGTCATGGAAGAAGGGACAGCAACTGATGCAGGACCCAAGACTTTGTTAATCAGGCCGACTGAGGGCTACTGCAAGCAGGATAACCCAAATATAATGACTGCAACAGTGAAACACGAAGAACATCTAGGAAATACACAAATGTAAATTTTTATGGAATACTTAACTAACTAGACCAATGTCAAGATGAGGCTCACAAATTAACAAGCTAAGGTAGGAAAGGATAAGATAAAATTGGTAATGTATAATCAATCACCATGGAATTCTCCAGGAAGAGCTACTATTACCACAGAAGTTTGGAAGTCAAGAGAGAAGAATATGAAAGATCTAGAAGGTTTTGCTTAATGCTATTTTAGGAGGAGAGACATTGCCAACATCTTACCCAAAGAGGGTAAGGACCCTTCAGAACCAGATATATAGAGAACCATTTAAATTTTAAGCCATGATTATAAAGTATTTATGTTTACAATAGGTAATAGAATGACAAAGGTATTTCCAAAGCTGACAGGTAAGGATTAATATGGTTTTACAGAGGGGAGGCAAGTTTTTGACAACCTTACAAGAACAAAGATTTTAATGGCATGGCAGAAATAGATCCCTACCTCAAGTCACAGCATATGTAAAAGTTCATCACATCAGTAGTGCTTCAGATTCTAACATCTGACATGTGCACTCCTCAGTATTTACAATGTACCACGATTGCCTCCTTCTGTCATGAGTTACCTGTACTGGTAGCACATTCACATGTACTTGCCCACTTGCTTCAAGGACAAATCAAATTACTTGAGTGTCTTTGTTCCATTCTGTTTTGGTGCAAGTATACATATCCCAATATTTTCAGACACTGTTTCTTTTATGCATATCACTACACTCACTAAGGACAGTTTACAAAACTGAAGCAATTTTATACTATTTTAGCAGATGTGAAGGGCTTCTTACTTCTTTCCCTCTAATTTATCCAAATATTTCTAATAGGGACCCCATTTAATGCATGATATTAGTACTGCTTCAATCTTTGATGTTTAACAAGAGTGCTTTCTCAGTACAAGTAATGCAGCCAGAAAGTACAGTTGTGTACACCTACCATAAATATAGATGTTTGAGTGTCTTCACTGTTGCAGTCATAACTGTAGGGTGATCCTGCCCAGAATTCCAAAGTCTGAGGTATAAATCTGACAGCAGATGCCATCTTCTTCAGCCTTTCTTGCCCCAGATGTCAGAAGCCCCCCAAAAAACAAAGCAAAAGGTGTCTAAAAAGGAACACAAATACACCACAAAAGAAGTGGAAGAGAAAACAAGCGGACTGGTGGGCAACAGTGAAGACACTCGAACATCTACATTTATGGTAGGTGTACACAACTGTACTATGTTCTTCGTGTTTCACTGTTGCAGTCATAACTGTAGGGTAGAATCCCAAAGCTGTGAATGAGGGAGGAGGTTATGCAGAAGAAGGGGCAGCTAGAAGACCCTGCAAAACAGCAGAGGCAAAGCCTGCGCTAGACTTAGAATACAAAGGGAGATCATAATGCTTAGAGAAAGTATGCACTGAACTCCAAGTGGCAGCTTCCAAAATGTCCTTGGTAGGAACTCCTCTGAGAAAAGCTGCTGAAGTGGCAGCTGCTCTAGTAGAATGACTTCTAACAGTACCTGGAATCCGTTTCCCATAGTGAGAGTAACAAAACCTTATTCCATGAGCAATCCATTTGGAAATAGTTTGTTTAGAAATAGCCTTACCTAGAGAACTGGAGGCATAAGAGATAAGCAATTGTTCAGATTTTCTGAAATCTTTAGTCTTGTCCAGGTAAAATCGTAGTTGCCTGTGTACGTCCAATGAATGTAAGATCCTTTCCCCTTTATTTTGAGGATTTGGAAAGAAGGTAGGAAGGTGAATAGTCTGATTTAGAGCCACTTTAGAAATCACCTTAGGCATAAATGTAGGATTTGTCCTCAAGGAAACTCTGTCTTGGTGGAAGATAATGTATGGTTCCACAGCCACGACAGCTTGCAACTCTGAAACCCTTCTGGCAGAAGTCAATGCTAATAAGATAGCTGTCTTCCAGGATAAGAACTTGATATAGCAGGCTCAAAAGGAGGCAAAATAAGTTTCTCCAAAACATAATTAAGATCCCAAGCAGGAACAGGAGGAGTTCTGGGAGGTCTTAAATTCTTAGCTCCTCTCAAAAATTGTCTCACCAGCTGGTGAGAAAAAATGGGAGGATCAGTATTAAAATGAGCCGAGATAGCAGAAGCATGAATTTTGATGGAGGAAAAGGAAAGGCCTTTAAGCAGAATTTCTGAGAAGTAAAGTAAAATGGAGGAAATATTAGGCAAAAGAGGATCAAAACCTCGATCCTGCATCCAAATACAAAATCTTTTCCATTTTGAAGCATAAGATTTTCTAGTGCTAGAAAGAACATCCACAACTTGTTTGGGAAGAGAAGGAATCAAAGGCCCTTGAAGAGCCAAGCTGCTAGGCAGAGTGTCTTGATTTGAGAGTGTTGCATCTGACCCTGATGCTGGGACAGAAGAGAAGAGAAGGGATCAGAGGAAGAATCCAAGGAGGTTCCAAGAATAGGTGTTTTAAAGTTGGATACCAAAACTGCCGAGGCCAATTTGGAGCTATCAAAATGATAGTCTTGGGCTTGTCCTGTTTTATTTTCATTAACACCCGAGGCAGAAGAGGAAGAGGAGGGAAGGCATATCCCGAAAGATTCCTCCAGCTGAATGACAGGGCATCCACTTTCCAAGCTGTTATGTGGAAGGACCTGGTGCAAAAGAGAGGCAACTGATGATTGAGATGGGATGCAAACAGATCTATCTGAGGACAACCCCAAACTGCAGTTATTTTTCCGAATAAGTTGGGGTCCAACATCCATTCGTGAGGATCCAAAAGATTTCTGCTTAGGCTGTCTGCTAAGAGGTTCTGATTTCCTGGAATGAACTGAGCTTGAAGATGCAGATTCAGATTTAGAGCTGTGTCCCATAAATTCATGGCTAGTCTGCAAAGGGGGTAAGAGTGAGAGCCCCCTTGCTTGTTTATGTACCACATGACTGTGGTATTGTCTGTACGAATCAGAAGAGGTCCTGGTTTCAAAAGAGTCTGGAATGCTAGAAGAGCATTTTGGACTGCCAACATTTCCTTCAAGTTGATGTGCCAGAGTAGTTGCTTCTTTGTCCAAGAGCCCTGCTGGCCAATGTCTAGAAAATGAGCTCCCCAAGCATAATCCCATGGTTATGATCTGAGAAGGTTAAGGCAGAAGCACAAGCCCTGGACCACCAAAGGAGCTCCTTTTGGAGGCAGGGAATCAGTGGAATCATTGTGTCTAGACTGTGGTAATGCTGAGACCATACACTCTTTAGGTACCATTGAAGTTTTCTCATATGAAGCCTTGCATTTGGAATCAACAGGATGCAAGAAGCCATGTAGCGCATTTCCTTGCAGTGAGCTGAGGTAAAGTTGCCAAGGTTTTGAAAATTGAGGCCAGCTGTAATTGTTTTTCTGGAGTGAGGAAGGCCCTTTGCAAGCTTGTGTTTAGAAGAGCTCCCAAAAAAATCATTTGCTGAGAAGGGATCAAATGTGACTTTTTTGTGTTCAGTAGTAGGAGAAGACGTTGAACAAAATCCAGATGTTGAAGTAAAAGGTCTTTGCTGTCCGCCTGAATAAGACAGTCGTCCAGATAGGGGTAAATTTGAATCCCCTGGAGTCTGCAATAAGCTACTACTGGAGCCAGACACTTGGTAAAGACTCTAGATAAACCAAAGGGCAGTACAGAGAATTGAAAGTGCCTCGAACCTGCCTTGAATCTGAGGTATTTTCTGCATTCCTGCCTGATGGGAATGTGTAAGTAGGCTTCCTTTAAGTCCAATGTCACCATCCAAGCATCCTTGGAGAGCATTGGAAGAAGTTGTTGTAGAGTAAGCATCTTGAATTTTGGAATTTCCAGAAAGGTGTTTAGTACTGAAAGGTCCAGAATAGGTCTCCATGAGTTTTGTTTTCCTGGGACCAGAAATAGTCTTGAGTAAAAACCTTTTCCCATCTGTGAAAGAGGAACAGGTTCTATGGCTCTCATGGCCAATAGAGCGTCCACTTGATTTAAGGCCTCTGACCATTGATGTTTTGGCAGATCCGGCCAACCAATAGACCTTGGCAGAGTGTGACAGTGGAATTTGTAACCTCTTAAAATCACGTCCAAAACCCATTTGTCTTGGGTAATATGAGTCCAGTTTTGGTAGAAAAGAGAAAGTTTTCCTCTGAGAGGGGCTTCCAGGCAAAGAGGACCTGTAGCCCAACAGAGAGAGTCATTGGATCTGCTTCCTTTGTGATTGAGATCTGTCTTCTCCCCTTCTAGGGGATGAAGCAGTCCATTGTCTGGACCTGTAAGAGGCTTGAGCCTGAGCTCGACCTCTGGAGCGTCTATATCTTCCCCTTTGAGGCCTGTCAGACATGGGAAAGGACCAATTTTTGGAGGGCCAATTTCTAGTAAATCTAGGAGGCTGAACTTGTAAGAAATCTTTAACAGTCTGCATAGATTTTATCCTCCATCTTTTTAATAACCTCCTCAGCTTTAGATCCAAACAGAACATCATGCTGAACAGGGGCATCTAACAATTTAGCCTCAACTTGCTCAGGCAAATTCTGCTCTCGAAGCCAAGCATGTCTCCTAATAACAGTACCAGAGGCTACAAGAAGCCTCCAAGGCATCAAAACCACAATGTAAACTATGTTTGCTAACTTGTTCAGTTGCATGCAATACATCCTGTAATTCCTTGTCCTCTGCACATGCAGGAAAGGTAGAAAGTTTTTGTTTTAAAACAGACAAAAGAAATTGCTGATACTTGAACATATGAAACTGGCAATTTAAAGCTCTAATAGAAAGAGTAGCAGAAGTATACACCTTTTTGCCCCATCTGTCCAAGGCACGAGAATCCTTTTCAGAGGGAATAGGATTTTTAGCTGAAGCAGCCTTAGCAGCCTTGGAACCCTGAGAAATAGTTTCAGGATCTGCAGAAGGGTTCTTGAACAAAATTTGATGGGAATCAGGGACTCTATAAAATCTATCCGGCTTAGAAGGAGCAGGCGGATAAGAGTCAGGATTCAGGTTAGCTTCAGAGAAAGCATCGTCCACAATATCAAGAACGGGAGGAATAGCCAAAGGTCTGTGTTGTGGGAGAAGGAGAAATTCCCTAAGTCTCTTCTTGGAAGCGGAATAATCCTGACCTTCCCAATGAAAATGCTCTCTCATCTCATGCAAGGATTCCCCAAAAGAAAAATCTTCAAGGGGAGAAGCAGAGGGAATAGAGTCCTCTGCATCAGAATCCTCATAAGGAGGAAAAGAGTAATCCTGTTCAGAGGAAGAGACTGAAGACACAGAAGCCTGATCAGAGGAAATATAAGGAATATCCTGTCTAGGCCTTTTTTCAGGAGGGAGGTGAGAACCCCTAATCATAGTAAGCAAATCTTCAGCCATCCTTAATAATTGCTTTTGGATCTTGGGAGCTGAATCCGAAGAAGCTTGAGAAGAAATCCTTGGCTTAACAGGAGTCTTTGACTTTGCCTTTGTCTTTGTAGCAATAGTGATATGAGAAGGCCTGAAAACCCCTTCAGAAGCCGGTACCTGCACAGCGGTTCTGGACCCATCTGAAGGGTCCTGCAGCAGATAAAATACTGGGCCTAGTTGGCTCCCCATGGGAGTCCGCCATCGGTTCTGAAGTGGCTGACGACAGGGGCTGCAAAAGCGAACCCAAAGCTGGCTCCGGCTGCATAGAATCCTGTTTGGACCTCAGAGGCCTATCCTTGTCCTTGCGCTTTTTGTGAATTCCGGTTGTCGGTAAAGTATCCGACGACATCCTGTAATTGAACCATCTACCGAAATAATTCAAGGCCCAATCGCATCTAACGCTTATAGTACGAGAATTAAACCTGGCACAAAACCGACAGCAAGAAACGTCGTGGTCAGGGCCTAAGCAAGGAAGACAGTAAGAGTGGAAATCTTTATGAGGTATTTGTTTTCCACACGATATACAATTATTAACTTTTTCTGACATTGGAGGAGCAAGAAAAAGTTTCAGAGAAGAAGTACAAGCAAAGCACTTTGTCCGGGAATCCGCCAACCAACAACTTGCGAGCTGCTTTCCATACGGCAAGAAAGACTGGGAAGATGGCGTCGGCTGTCAGCTTTATACCTCTGTGTACTGGCGTCAGGGTACTTGCAGGTACAGCGCCGACGGACCAGACTTTGGAATTCTGGCTGCCGGCAGGATCACCCTACAGTTATGACTGCAACAGTGAAACACGAAGAACATCTGCCTCTTGCAGTTCATGTAAGATTATGTGTGCCAGTAGCATACTTAAGTATGCCTGAGGATTCTTTATTAGCCTTGGAGCTCTTGCTACTTTTGGAACTATCTAAACATCTTTATTCCATGCTGTTCTAGTTTCTGCTTGCATATCATAGTATTTTGACCATCTGTCACAGTTTGCATGACACTATGATCATTATGTGTTGCCATTTCAATGAGTAATGTTACTTTTGTCCTTTTTTTCTTAGCCTACTACACCTGACTTACTTGCTTCTACTTTATTAACTGATGGTGGCACTTGATGGTCCCATGTCATCAGAACATCTTCAATTTCAGTAATTCTTTATGATCCAAGTTTCTAATTCTTCTCAGCTATCTGCATGCTGTAGTGTTTGCACAATTCTTGGTGTAGCAGTCTTGCCACATTATCATGCCTCTCAGATAATAACCCCTCAGCCATAAGTATATTCCACTGAGCAACAAGACATGCAACTGTTTCTAGTTCTGTACTACAGAACCTACGTTTGTCTGTATCTAGCAGATTTTTATAGACTTTGTAAACCAGCTTGCATGTAGTCCACTGTTTTGAACTACCATTACATTTCTTGCAGGTTAATTTCTCCAAGTGTTTTGTGTTGCTAATATCATGATTGGACTGGACTCCATTCCTATGCAAGAGTATGATTACAGATCATGAAATTAATATTGTTTCAGTCTTTCATGACTAAGTCAAGACCTAGGCAGACTGTAATGTGTAAAAACACAATGCACTCCGCATACTTAGATGATTTCTTTCTGGTTTAATTTTTCTCCTTATTTAGGACTTTTTAATGCTATGGGAGGAATGGATGCCCAATTCCTAAGGAAAAAACATACTTAAAACTATGCATAACATTGTTACCCCCTCAGTCTGTTATGTTTGCCAAGAGCGTTCTTCTCAACAGCCATAATGTACCCAGGATTGCCTCATTCTGTAATTCACAGGAAGATTATGGATTTTGGTAGCATATATCAACATGCATAAAAAACATTTTCACAGCCAGAACTCAAAACACCACTGAAGCTATCTGGGAGTCCTTATTTCATAAAGCTGATTTCTATTAACATCTAATGACATTTCATTTTGTGTACCTCTATGTGGAGAAGACTGAAGTCACTAAAGCTGGCTATTTCCATGAAAAATGCTATATTTCTTCAGTGATAAGATGTTTTTTACTTCTGTTTGCCTAACAGTTAATACTGGCTGATCTCACATGCTAGTCACTTCCTTTTCTCTTGTTTTAATTTCCCCAAGTGTGCAGTTTTCTTTTTATTCTAAGGTAGGAATAATTCATATTCTTAAACAGGTACAGATTAGTAATTATTCATAAATTCAGGAAATCTGTTTTGCTTCGGTCGTCACCATTTGAGAACATTGTTTTCTTTTCTGATGTCTCCTTAGATAACTCTGACGCATAAAGCGTTTACTGCAGTCAGCACACTCATATGGTTTAGTTCCTGAGTGAAGGAATTGATGTTGTTTTAAATCATACTTTTGTAGAAAACCTTTACTGCAAACTGAACACTTATATGGTTTCTCCCCTGTGTGAACAAGCAGGTGGTGTATTAGGTGACTGTGGTATGCAAAACTTTTACTGCATTCATTGCATTTAAATGGTTTCTCCCTTGTGTGATTAGCTAGGTGACGTTCTAGCTGACTGTTGTCTGTAAAATATTTATCACATTCAGAGCATTTATAATGTTTACCCCCTATGTGAAATCTCTGATGACTAATAAAGGATTCCTTAAGTCTGAAAGCCATGTTGCATTCAGTGCATTTATGTGGTTTTTCCCCAGTGTGAATCATTTGATGGGACTTTAGATCTCTGCGCAGTGCAAAACATTTACCACATTCAGCACACTGATATGGTTTCTCCCCTGTGTGAGTGACCATGTGGGATGTTAAGTGATGGCGACGAGTATAACACTTGCTGCATTCAGCACATTTGTATGGTGTTTCCCCCGTGTGAATGGCTTGATGGTACATTAAGTCCCTGGGGCGCTTAAAGCATTTGCTGCAATTGTCACACTTGTATGGTTTCTCTTCTGTATGAACAACCAGATGCCTCACTAAATCCTTTCTTTGTGGAAAATACTTTCCGCATTCTGCACATTTAAACACTTTATGAATTTGCTGATGTAATGTGAAATTAATCAGGTTTAAGAAACTCTTGTTACATTCAGTACATATATATGGTCGCTTTGGTGTCTCTCTGGGGTGAACTTGTTGATGATTTATGAAGTCATGCTTCCTAATGAAGCTTTTATCACATTCAGTACATTTATATGGCCCACCTTTGCCATCCTCTTCAGACAAACTCTCTTGAATCATTTCTAGGTTTTGCTTCTGTCCTAAATCAGTGTTACCCCGAGCATATTTATATCGTTTACCCCCAGCCCAAACTTGACGATGCCTTGCTGTGTTATTTTTCCAATCTGGATACTGACGGGATTTCATCATTTTGTTACTTTGCTTGCTTCTGGCAGGTGATGACCGTTGGCTCGAAGTTCTATGATATTCAAATTTTCTCGTGACTAAAATAAGAAAACAAAAAAATTACCAGTTTCTGTAAAAAACATAACTGATTTGTATTAAACTCTACCACAATTTAAATTCAAATTTATTAAAATATAATCAACTAAATTTCAAAATATTGATAAACACGAATAGATAAATAAAAAGCTTCAATGGAACAGAAGCAAAATGCTGAGGCAAATTAATTCCCAAATACCAAATCAAAAAAGTACGTTTTAGGGGATCTTTCAATACCAGCAAGGAGATTCTCAACCACTCTGATAACAGGTTTCAAGTGTACAGTCTCTGGAAAATGAAATACTCACCTGATGAATCAAGCTAGACTCCTGAATATCCAACAGGCCCAGGCTGGAAGCCAGCAGGACTCACTAAGTTTGGTATTAGAGAAGAAGCTCCCTCAGCAAAGGGAAACCAAAACTGTACAAGGCTATACAAGGCTAGAAAAACCAAGACAATTAATGGTAGGTAACCAAACTGATACCCAGAATATCATAAGAAGACACCCTGATAAATAGCCAGGATACAAAATTCTGCACCAGCTGTCAGTCTCTTAAGTTTTGCTTACAGAATAAAGTGTTTACAGACATATTCCTCACAGGAAAATATGAAGATCTGATAAGTAGCAAACACCTGGTGGTCCCTGGGTGTGGGCTGATAGTTAGCACACATAAATTTCACATATTTGACACAAATGCTAGTGTCACTATTGTATATAATATCACAGAATAAAACTGGAGCATATGAATTATCAAAATTCATAAACGATGAAAGGCCAGGTGGGGTCATTTGCCTAGTAAAGCCTAACCATGCTTCCCAGATGTATCTGACAAGTTTTGATACTCTAGGGTTATTTTAAGGGGGTATGCACAGGCTTGGGCATGGGTGGTCAAGCACGTACGGGTTGGAGGTTGGCAAAATAGTTAAGGCGTTTACCTTACAGACACAAGGTGCAGGGTTCGATTCTCACTTGGGGCAATTGGCTAGGCTTAAAATGGTCCATATGGGCAGTTAGCCTAGTACTACTCTATGAATCTATGAACGTATACAGGCTGCCTCTGTCTAAATGAGACACAGGTGCCAGACCAGGGGTAAATTTCAGATTTCCACATTCATGGTGCTATGAGTGGCCATGGCCATCATCATGGTGATACTAAGTTTCAGCTGATTAATGACATCCAACCATGGATGCATTTCAGTTGTGAAGCAAGTCTATATAAAGCATACATAGAATCCTTGGGAAAGGAGAGACATAGCCAAGTGTTGTCAGCATAACAATGAAAGTTTAAACCACTCCTTAAAATAATGTCTTTGAGTGGTAGTAGATACACATTGAACCACATCAGGTCCAAAACTGAGCCTTGTGGTACCCTACATATCAAAGGGAAAGCAGAAGAGGGTTAGCTGTAGACACAACCATCAGATTATGGCCAGAAAGATAGGAGATAAACCACTGCCAGACAACACTGAGATACCACATTAACGACTCAAGCAGTCCAACAGGGTCTACTATGTCATACGTTCAAGACAGATGTGTAAGAAAAACCCTTGCTCTCTCACCATAAAAATATCATTAAAAACCCAAACAGGGTGATCTTCATGCTATACCTGAATGGAAAACCAGACTGGGATGCATCATAGGTGTGGTCAGCACTCAAACATGAATCCTGCTGCACATAAGTTACCTTCACAAGGAACATATCGATGGTTTGAGATTTGTTTGTATTTACCTAGATCAGCATCTAAGCTGACCTTAAAGACTGGAGCAGAGCTGTAACTAGGGTGGTCACAAGCATAAGCTGCCAGACAGCAGGTGACAATGGCGCTGGAGTACAGTACCGCATTCATAAATGAATGATAATATTCTGTTTGTGCGCAAGGTAACTTATTTTAACTGTAGCAAAGTGCTTGTTAAATTAGCATCAATCAGCTTCCTCCAGTTTCACAGGAAAATATTTTTTTATTCTTAACACTGAGTTGAGGGGGGTGCCAGTTTGGGGATTTGCTCAGGGCACTTAAAGACCTAGCTATGGTTCTGGATTGGCTCAACCCAAGTCTGCTATATATATATTAGATGGAAAACTCCATCCCTATAATACAACACAATGATCTGGTAAAGGACTGGAACCAACCTCGCCAAACAAAATGGAACAGGTCTGATGGGACAATGATCTAATCCCAAGGACAAAAACTTCACAATCAAAAAACATTAAATGCATGTCAAGAGCAAAATGGTAGGCTCTACGCAAGACCACTGGTCACCACTGCAAATGTACCAGGACCAACACTGAACCTGAGGGTCTATATTAAGAGATAGAAAAGACCAGAGCGAATGGCTTAAACATCAAAAATGCCATACCTTGAAGTTGCTCTTGTGGGGGATCGCACTACAGTAAGGAAAGGACAAATTTTCCGATCTTCACTGTACCACGATCTCACAAAAAACACATCGATGAATGGCATTTCCAATGTTAAAGCCATTCCCTCTTCAGCCAGTTCGATAGCATGATAGGAACCCAAACCTGATGGATGTAAGGTTTATAAGCAATGTAGTGAAGAGAAAGGTCATATTCTTCATCGGAAAAAGACTGTCAAGTGGCATGACATGCCCGGCTTCTAAGCCTACGCACCATTTGGAAGAGCACTACCAATTGATTTATCACTAACACTGCCTTCTTTGTGGAGTCTGCATGTTCTCCCTGTGTTTGTATGGGTTTCCTCTGGGTGCTCCGGTTTCCTCCCCACATCCCAAAGACATGCTCTAGGTGGATTGGACACACTAAATTGTCCCTAGGTGTGAGTGCGTGTGTGTGTGCATGCGTGCCTTCTGTGGAAGGTTGAGTGCCGGGCTGGCAACTCGACACCGTAAAACTCCACTGCCAATCATGAGCAGACAGGTGATCCGCTGTGGTGACCCCTAACTGGGAAAACCCGAAAGAAGAAAAAGAAGACCTCAAGTCAAGAATAAAGACTACTTCTTGGTGACCTCATTCTGACAGATGGTTACATACTAGTTCAACAGAAGCATGTTTTCCAGCAGGTGAGTGCATTCCCTTCTATGTTCCAACCTTCAAACTGTGCTTCTTAAAGCACGGAGTTCAAGACCATACCATTACCCACATGGCACAGAATGGACCAGACTTCCACAGCTTGGGGCCAGGAACTCACAAAGGGCAGTCAAAGTCCTGTTATAGAATTCAGCTGCCTCATCAGCTCCTGACACATTTCTTTAGAATGTATTTTTCAATTATATTTACTTCAGAAAGACTTGAATCAATATTTCCTACTGTAGTTTTATATATATATATATATATATATATATATATATATATATATATATATATATATATTGCTTCAATTACAACATATAACAAAGGAAGAAGAGGAGAAAACAAGAATTACACAGCACAGATGTAAGGATGCATTACTTCACACGGGGAGTGGTGGAATCCCAAAAACCCAAAATGCACTTTTAAAGACACTGGTAGAGTGTAGATCAACAGTGGGGTTTAAAAACAAGTGTTGCAGATGAGATGGGAAAGAGGAATAGCAGGGTTAGCAGGATATGGTGTGACTGCAAAACTCACAGATATAAAAGCCACAAATCTTCTGAAGCCAATATCAATGTATGCCTATATGCCACTATCCATACTCATATGGCAACTCACATGATAGAACTCTATAAATTAATGTTGATTTCTTCCTCATTTCTGTAGTCCATCTTGTTTCATACAGACTTACACTTTGTATGATATAAAGATCTGTGATATGTTATGTGCAGAGTTCAAAGGCTATAAATATCTTACAAGCACCTTTAAGTTCTTTCAAGAGAAGATGGACATGTTTGACCTCAGATAAAACCAGGGATTTAATATTTATCACATATCAAAGATTAGGATTCTTCATCTGACCTCTGTCCAAAAGAGTTTACTATCATGTACTTGACAAACAGGTGGAAAAGTGTTCCAGTGCTAGAAAACATTGTGCAAAAGTCAGAATACTGAACACTGGCATACATGACACAACCACTGAACCTCAAAACTCCCTACTGCTCTGGACCCAGGAACAAATGATACCATGGGCCCAGAAGGGGACCAAGGTTGGACAATCAGTAAAGTCATTTTTTGACATTCTGACTTTCACGGAATGCTTTCTAGCACTGGAGGACACAATCACCTGTGTGTTAAGTACGCGATAGTAAACCATCCAAAAGTGATCAACTACCATTGGATGGAAAACCTACAACTCTCTGACAAGAAGCAATATCTCTTCCAGATAAGATTGATTTACAAGTATGTCTACTCAAAAATAGACTTCAAAGACTTAACTAATTTAGCACAGCTGCAAGGACTAAACTGTATAAAAACCTGACTTCTGCAAAGCTAGATTATCAGATTGCCTAACCCTAGGTGACCAATTCAAGTTACATTCCAGCTAACATAGCTGAAGTCTATCTGGTTCTTTGTTACTTTAATTGTATATTAAACTGTTTACAAACTGTTTTTACAACTTATGGCCTCGATCTGAATTCTACAATAAAAAAACAGAAATGGGTGAGCCATTCCACTGAAGTGGCAGGGATGACAGCTATGCTGCATTCCGCAAATTCCAATTCATGTCTTCAGTATATTACTGCAAACTTCAGTATCTTTGCATCTTCTCTAACAGCTGAACTGCATTTCAAATAACCGTGTGGCTCTACTGTTTCAGTTACTGTTTTGCAGTATCTGTCTAACTCAAAGTTAGATTCACAGAACTTTCCTGTGTGCTTCAATTTCATTTCATCCCATATCCCTCCAAGAAAGGTGAAGGGAGCTGTGAAGTAATTGGATCTGGTAGGAGTGGAGGAGTTCAGATTCGAGTAGACCTAAATTTTGAAGTGGTCGGATCCAAGGTAGTCAGATCAGACTTTTTGTGTATTTTAGAAAGAGGCTTTGATGAAGAAGCTGACGAGGAAGAGCAGTCTGAGGACCTCTTACATGACTTGTTTTCCTTGGTCACTGAATCTGAGTTACCTTGTTAGGTTTTTGGTAGGGGTTTGAGCCCCAGCTACTGAAGAAGATGATGAAGAAGGAAGGGACCAGTCAACACTAATTTATTTCTACAATCAGTAATATCTCTGCAGTTAAATCCAGAGCAGATTGAACAATCTGCAACCAAGTATATGGGTCCTAAGCAATAAATGCATTCTATGTGGTCCATCTGAGTTGAGAAGCTTATGCCCAAAGGTAATGCACTTTTTAAAAACAGTTGGCTTGTCAGCCATTGAATTCCAAGAAAGACAAATGCCTAAAGACCTTAAGGAGAGAGGAACAAAGAAGTAAAGGGCACTAAAGAGAAAAGAACTACCAACAATGGTTGAAAGAGATAACTCTAAAGAGAAGTTGCAGTCTTAAAAGGAGGGGAAGAGTACCACTACTAAGATATTGCTTTCTTCAGTATATTACATTTAGAGTACAATAATTTAATCACTTGATTACTTTGTGACTTTTACCACTGCAAATCTGTACATATCATGCCTTTGCACATTTTCAACTATTGTATATATTACTGTTGGTTTTGTGAATATTGCTTGTATTTCATAATTGTTTTATATTTTATGTACTGTTTTACATTTTATGTAGTGCTATATTGTGGAGCTTTTCTCCCTGGCCCTCCACTGAAAATGGGTTATTTTGGCCCAGTGGACTTTTCCGGTAAACAAATGCCAATAAATAAACAAATAAATATGTCATAAGATTACATACTTATTTTCAGTGCTCACCAAATTCTGCCGACTGTTTTTTTTTCATAGCATTAGTCATTATAGTACCTAACAGACTGACCTATTCATAAAGCATTTCTAAAGGAAATAATGCCAGTAACCAACTCCTTAATACGAAGGATGTGAATCACCAAAAACAAATCTCCAGCCTGGATGACTCTGATAGTGCATTCAGGTTTTCTTCAGTTAGGTGGATAACAGCTTACAAAGTTCTGCAAGCAAATGGACTTTGGACTGGCCATTCATTTTCCTTTTGTGTATAACAAAGTAAACAAACTTTTTTTTTTTTTAGCATGGATCATTTAGAAAGACAGTCTGCAAAATGTACAGTAGCTTTAGTTGTTGTGTCTTTCGGCTTACCCCGGTTAGGGGTCGTCACAGCAGAACTCCGGTCCGCTAATGATTGGCAGTGGATGTTTACGTACCGAGTTACCAGCCCTGATATACAACCTTCAACGAAGGAACACCCATTCACGCATGCCTCCACACAGAAGACGCTCTGAGAATCGAACGGCAGAGTGTCTTGCTGTGAGGCGACAACGCTACCGCAGCACCACCACCGCGGGTGTATTACAGTTTAAAGAAAATCCTAAATGTGTGTGTGTTTTCAGTTACGCAGTAGGCCTTAGACCAATGTAAAGTTCATGACAACTCTAAACTGTTTTCTAAAAATAGTAAGAGCAGTGTTGTTTGTAAAGTGATGTTAGGTTTTCACAATTATATAATGCAACAGCATGCTAGAAAGTTTATTAGACCATGGTACTCAAATAAATTCTACCACAGCTTTAGGTCTTTCCATTACAGGAGCAGCAAGCACTTATTTAGCAGGCTTTTACAAATATATTTATGAATTTCAAATACCTAATCTTTCTAGAACATATGAAGATTTTTCTAACAAATGGAATCAAACCAAGACAGAACAGGAAACGTTAGATGCCCAAGAAACATATCAAAAAGACCTAGAACAATTTAAAGAAAGGTTACAGCCTTCTCAGATTTCACAACAGAAGACTGAAAAAAACAAAAATATTTAAGGCAGATCTGAATTCTCTTAGTGCAGCCACTAACACTGTAGACTCAGCTAATCATGAGTACCAGCATACTAAAGTTTCACAAATTAAACTCAAGTAGGATGTCAGAAAGGACTTGATTTAAACTATTGAGCTGAGGTTGCCCTTTTCATTCATTCCTCAACTGTTGGGTTCATATCCAAGTCTCAGATACTACCTGGCTGCTTTTACCAGACCATCGGATCCAAAACTCTCAGGCTCCTCCCTTTGCACATAATCCCCTACCAACCTTACATACCTCATATTTAAAAAAAAAAGCAACAAAAGTGGCGACTGGAAGGCGAAAACTGCGAAGTCCAACAAAATCCACAAATTGTAAAAGTTAAGCACACAATTTTATTCAAATCGTTTTTCATCCAGCTAGTAGCCGAACTTCAGACAACAAGATAAAATAAATTACTATATCCAGGTCCATTTACACTTCATCAAAACCATTTGTTGTACAAACTGATATTGGTAGGGAAACCATTTTAAAGAAAAAGGTTCCTCAAAAATGAAATAAAGTACATTCCTCCAGTTTAAATACACTTATAAATACATGTTAAAAAATACAAAATATACATATATATATATATATATATATATATATATATATATATATATATAAATAAAATATAATGTGATACCATGAATACTTATTTTCTTGTTTTACAAACGTACATAGCCCTAAGGCTTTCCTAATGTGTGCACATTCACCATAAAAGGCTTCTTAATTTTAAAATACAAGACAAGGGAACTTTGACATTCAAACCAGGAGCCCTATACGATTGTAACTAACTGCCAGATCAACTCCTGTCTTTCCAACAGGAGTTGAAATGGGCCCCCTTTAACATCGGGCAGAATTTGATCCAATACTCTAAAAACAAAGGAGTGTGTAGGGTGTTGGTCACAGTGCTTAGCTAGAGCATTTTCCAACTTGTTTTTTCTTATACTATACAGGTGCTCGTAAATCCTGTCTTTAAGTTTCCTGTCAGTTTTGCCCACGTAAAATGCAGGGCAAAGTTGACATGAAGCAAGATAAACCACTGACTTAGATGAACAAGTGTACCTTCCTTCAAGATTGTATATCTTGTTGTTAATGACAACACTACTCCCAGATGCTAAATGTCCACAAAACTTACAAGACTCGCATTTGAATGTCCCAGCAATTCTGCATCTAGCTTTTTGACTCATTTCCATTATACCCTTTAAGTTGTTACCCCTTTTGTATATTACTGTTGGTCTATCACCAAACTTGTCAGTTAAATCCATCTCAAAGGTAAACACACTCCATTTCCTTTGTAAAATTGACCTTATTACTTCAGCCTCCAAGCTAAATACTGTAATGAAACTCATCAGATGTTTTGACTTCTGGTCATCA
This sequence comes from Protopterus annectens, assembly GCF_019279795.1. Classification (NCBI taxonomy): domain Eukaryota; kingdom Metazoa; phylum Chordata; order Ceratodontiformes; family Protopteridae; genus Protopterus; species Protopterus annectens. The sequence continues at coordinate 575,719,738 of NC_056751.1, read as the reverse complement.
AAGACAATCTCTTTACAGGGGGGACTCAGACCAGTTGTTTCACTTTCAACATTATCCAAAACACCACTGTGCCTTGTCAATATAGGTTTGTAAATGCCTGCTTTCCTTTTACTCCAAACTTCCTCAAAAATATCCAATACTAACACCTCAGGGTACCCTCTCTTCAAAAACATTCTCTTGAGTAACTCATATTTCTCAAGAAATCTGTCATCTCTTGTCACAATACGTGCAGCTCGGACCATTTAGCCCTTTACTACAGATTTCTTCTGGTACTGGGGGTGGGCACTCGTATAGTGTAACATACAGTTAGAGTAAGTTTCCTTACGATGAATGGCAGCCACAAAACACTTATTAGAAACATCCTTACTTAACTCTATATCCAAATACGTAATCTTTTCATCAGTACACTTGAGTGAATTTCAAAAAATCAGTGTTGCCATTGATTCCCTCCAAGAAGCTGTCCACCTCTAAACTAGTCCCGTCAAACAAAATAAAGACATAGTCTAAAAACCTTCTGTAAAACTTAATCTTTGTTTGGTTTTCAGGTACATTCAATATATACTGGTCTTCCCATTGGGCCATTACAAGGTTTGAAAAAAGTACAGTTGTATACACTTACCATAAATGTAGATGTTTGAGTGTATTCGCTGTTGCAGTCATTACATTTGGGTTATCCTGCTAGCAGGTTGCCCTCAGTCGGCCTGAATTCCAAAGTCTTGGGTCATGCGTTGGCCGCTGTTGCCTCTTCCCCGACATCAGGTTGTCAGGGGTATAAAAGATGCAGCAGACGCCATTTTCTTCAGTTTTTCTTGCCCCAGATGTCAGGTGCCCCCAAAAAGGAAGGCTAAATTTATGTATCTAAGTATATATAAAACACATACATGCACCAAAATAAACTTTACCTTCATCTACAAGCAAATACACCACATAGGTTGTATAGATCAGAGAAGTAAAGATAAGTTACAGCATAAATAAGGGGGATGGTGGGTGGGTAACCTGGACTGCAACAGTGAATACACTCGAACATCTACATTTATGGTAAGTGTACACAACTGTACTATGTTCTTTGTGTTTTACTGTTGCAGTCATTACATTTGCGTTGAGTCCCAAAGCTATGGTTGGGGTGGCTGGGGCTAAACAGCATTAGGAGCAGCTATGAGGCCCTGCAGAACTGCAGTGGCAAAGCCTGCCCTGGATTTAGGGTTAAGAGTCAGATTGTAATGTTTTGTAAAGGTATGCACTGAACTCCAAGTAGCAGCCTCTAAAATGTCTTTGGTTGGTACTCCCCTGAGAAAGGCTGCAGAAGTGGCTGCAGCTCTGGTTGAATGTGGCCTAATGCCTTTGGGCACTGGCTTGCCATACTGTGAGTATCAGAAACGAATGCAGTGACCTATCCACTTTGAAATAGTCTGCTTGGAGATGGCCTTTCCTTGTGATGTTGCAGCATATGCCACTAGTAATTGTTCTGTCTTTCTGAAAACTTTAGTTTTGCCCAAGTAGAATCTAAGTTGTCTGTGTACGTCCAAAGAATGCAGAATTTTCTCCCCCTTGTTCTGTGGATTTGGATAAAAAGTTGGCAAATGAATAGTTTGGTTAAGGGCTACACTGGATACCACCTTAGGCATAAAATGTATGGTTAGTCCTCAGAGAGACCCTGTCTGGATAAAAAATGATAAAGGGTTCCACAGCCATGAGAGCCTGAAGCTCTGAAACTAGTCTTGCAGAAGTTATTGCTAGAAACAGAGCTGTTTTCCAAGATAAGAACTTTATATCCGCAGTAGCAGCTGGCTCAAAAGGAGGCAAGGTGAGTTTTTCCAAGACATAATTGAGGTCCCATGCAGGTATTGGCGTTCTCCTTGGAGCCCTTAAATCTTTGGCTCCTCTGAGGTACTGCCTTAATAAAGGATGAGAAAAGAGTAGTGGCTCTGTATTGTAATAAGCCGAGATGGCAGATGCATGGATTTTGATTGAAGAAAACGATAGGCCTTTGTCCAACATGTCAGTTAACTATTGCAAAATCTGAGGAATATTTGAGACAGCTGTATCAGTTCCTTGCGCTTGGTTCCAAGCACAAAATCTCTTCCATTTCCCAGCATATGATTTTCTAGTACTAGGCCTTCTGGCTTCTAAAATGACATCCATCACAACTTTACTGAGAGTTGTGGCTACATTATTCGCCATGCTGCCAGGTTTAGGGTCCTGAGTTGGCTGTGCAGAATCTGATTGTTTTGCTGGGACAGTAGATGAGGAAGTTGAGGTAAGGTCCAGGCTGGGCATTGGGACAAGTTCCTTAAGCTTGGATACCAGTACTAGTGTGGCCAGTCTGGGGCAATCTGAATCATTTTTGGTTTCTCCTTCCTGACCTTTAGGAGTACCTTGGGGAGGAGAGGCAGTGGAGGAAAGGCATATACTGATATACGTTTGTCCAGTTGAAAGATAAGGCGTCCACTTTCCATGCTTGTCTGTGATAAGTCCCTGTGCAGAATCTTTTTAGTTGATTGTTGTGAGGGGAGGCAAATAGATCTATGTCTGGGTGTCCCCATTTCTTTGTTATCATGCTGAAGACTTGTGGATCCAGTTGCCACTAGTGGGGATCCATGAGGTTTCTGCTAAGTTCGTCTGCCAGAGTATTTTCCTTTCCTGGCAGGAATTGTGCCTGCAGATTAACTTGGTAAGTCAATGCTGTGTCCCATAAAGCCATGGCTAGTATACAAAGGGGGTAAGAATGAGTGCCCCCCCCCCTGCATATGTACCACATGACCGTGGTGTTGTCTGTCTTTATCAGTAGTTGTCCCCAATGAAGTAGGTCCTTGAAGGCTGTCAGGGCATTTTGAACAGCTAGCATCTCTTTTTGATTGATATGTAGATGCTTTTGGTTTGTGGACCAAGTGCCCTGAATGTCTCTTCCTGCCATGTTGGCCCCCCAGGCATAATCTGATGCATCCGTCATAAGGCTCTGCCTAGCTGGGGGTAGTGAGAATGGTTGTCCCTTGTTTTGGTGACAAGCCTTTGCCCACCATCGAAACTCCTGTTGCAGGCAGGGAATGAGAGTAATCATTGTTTCCAGGCTGTGGCAATGTGTCCAGACACTTTTTAGGTACCAATGAAGTTTCCTCATATGCAGTCTTGCATATGGAATTAGTAAGATGCAGGATGCCATGAAGCCCAAAGCCTGCAGAAATTTTCTTGCAGATAACTGGGCCTTTTTTGCCATTTCCTTGAAATAGGTAGTCAGTTGAATTTGTTTGTCTGGAGTGAGATAAGCCATCTGGGCAGTTGTAGTTAAGCTTGCACCCAGGAATATTATCTCTTTGAGAGGGCACTAGTTTTGATTTCTTTTTGTTGACTGTGTACCCTAGGCATGTGAAAAGTCTTTTCATAAACGTCAGATGCTGTAGTAGAATGTCCTTGTTCTCTGCTTGTATGAGGCAGTCGTCCAGGTAAGGATATATTTGTATTCCTTTTTGTCTGCAGTAAGCGATTACTAGTGCCAGACACTTTGTGAAGACCCTTGGCACAGTAGATAAGCCAAAGGGCAGTGCAGAGAATTGGTAATGCTTTGAGCCAGCTTTGAATTTGAGGTATCTTCAGCATGATTGTCTGATTGGTACATGCAGGTGTATGCCTATTTTAGATCTAAAGTCACGAGCCAAGCTTTGTTGCCCAGCATGGGCAGAAGCTGCTGCAAGGTCAACATCTTGAATTTTGGTATGTCCAGGAAAGTGTTTAGAATAGATAGGTCCATTATTGGTCTCCTTGCTTTGTCTTTTCTGGGTACCAAGAACAGTCTTGAGTAAAATCCTTGTCCCTGCTCTTGCTGTGGCACTTGTTGAATAGCCCTCATGTCCATGAGAGCTGCCACTTGTTTTTGAGCCTCTGCCCATTGACTTTTTGGCAGGTCTGGCCAACCGTTTGCCCTTGGAAGGGTATGGAAGTGAAACTTGTAGCCTTGTGACACTATGTCTAGAACCAATTTGTCCTGGGTTATAATGTGCCAATTTTGAGAAAAAAGTTCCAGTCCCCCCCCCAAGGGTGCTGCCAGAAGATAAGTGCTTGGTGCAGGCAGGGGGAAGTCATTGGGACTGTTTCCTGTAAGGTTGTGATTTGTCTTCTCCACCTTTGGGGGTAGAAGCACCCCAACTGCTTAGACCTGTATGAACCTTGCGCTGTGACCTGCCTCTAGGGCGTCTGGATCTGCTCCTCTGAGATCTGTCTGACACTGGAAAGGACCAATTCTTTGTAGGCCAGTGTCTGCTAAATCTAGGTGGCTGTACCTGTAAGAAATCCTTGATCATTTGCATAGATTTAGCTTTGTCCTCCATTTTCTTTAACACCTCTTCTGCCTTAACACCAAATAAAGTATCATGCTGTAATAGAGCATCTAATAATTTTGCTTTGACATGATCAAGCAGAATTTGTTCCTTTAACCAAGCATGCCTCCTAATGATCAAACCTGTAACAGCGGCCCTGCAGAAGGCCTCCAGAGAATCAAAACCACATTGCAAAGTATGCGTTCCAACTTGTTCAGCTGCATGCAATAAATCCTGCATTTCTTTGTTTTCTGCACATTCAGAATTTACCATCATTTTCTGTTTAAGCAGTGCCATGATATATTGCTGATATTTGAGCATATGAAACTGGCAATTTAAGGCCCTTATAGCTAAGGTAGCAGATGTGTAAATCTTTTTTCCCCATCTATCCAGAGCCCTAGAATCCCTGTCAGAGGGGGTAGGGTTTTTTTGCAGTGGAAGCCTTGACCCCTTTGGGACCCTGAGAAATAGTGTCTGGGTCTGCAGTAGGGTTTTTGAAAAGGAATTTATGAGAGTCAGGGACCCTGTAGTATCTGTCTGGCTTAACCTGAGCTGAAGGTAAGGAGTCAGGGGTCAGACTAGACTCTGAGAACACATCATCTACAATGTCTAACACAGGTGGAATAGCTAGAGGCCTGTGTTGAGGTAGTAGAAGGAAGTCTCTGAGCCTCTTTTTAGATTCTGAAAAATCTTGGCTCTCCCAGTGGAAGTGCTCCCTCATGGTATGCAAGGTTTCCCCAAAGGAATAGTCCTCAGGAGGAGAAGCTGAAGGATAGATTCTTCAGCACCAGAATCCTCATAGGGGGGAAGAGAATATTCCTGATCAGAAGAGGAATCAGATGAAATGGAAACCTGATCTGAAGATTCACAGTTTGTCTCTTGCCTAGGTCTTTTATCAGGAGGGGGATGGGAACCCCTAATCAAGGTAATTAAGTCTTCGGCTATTTTGAGCATCTGTTTTTTGGGCATGGAGGCCTGCCCATGTGGCTGGTGAACTTGTTTATTTGCCTTTAAAGGTGTTTTAGTCTTTGCCTTTGAAGTTGAAGTCGATTTAATATATAATTGTTTCGGTCTGAAAACACCCTCAGAAGCCGATGCCTGCTCAGCGGCTCCAGACCCATCTGAGGGAATAATCACCGAGGCACCATTACTTTGAGTTTCCTGCGGCCTGGCTGACTCCACGTGGGAGTCAGTAGCAGCCTACAACTCTAAAGTAGCAGGCATCAGGGGCTGCGAAAGCGCCTCACTGAGATCCGGCGACGTGCTTAGGAGAAGCTTCGCCGTCGATTTTGGACCTCGGTTGCCTGTCTTTTTCATTTTCTTTGCATTTTTTGTGAACTCCGGTAGTCGGATGGCTATCCGACGACATTGTATAATTAAATCTTCGCCCAAAATATCTTAATGCAAAATTGTACCGACACTTAAAATAGTGCATTGGTTAATCTAGCACAAAACCGACAACTAGAAACGTCGTGGTCAGGGCCTAGGCAAGGAATACAGTAAGAATGAAAGTCCTTTTCAGGTATTTGCTTCCCACAAGAAATACAATTATTAACTTTTTCTGACATCGGTCTGGAGCAAGAAAAAAGTTTCCCCAACAGGGTACTTAGCTTTTAATGAAGACTTCGGATCTGAAATTCGAACATGAAAATCTCAGGAGTCAGCCGACCGGCACTTGGGAACTGCTTCTGGCACCGCGCGGCAAGAAAGACTGAAGAAAATGGCGTCGGCTGCATTTTTTATACCCCTGATGACCTGATGTCAGAGAAGAGGCGACAGCGGCCGACGCAGGACCCAAGACTTTGGAATTCAGGCTGACTGAGGGCAACCTGCCAGCAGAATAACCCAAATGTAATGATTGCAACAGTGAAACACGAAGAACATCTGGCCCCACAGAGGGAGCCCATAGCCACCCCCACTTTTTGCAAGTAAATATCGTTATCAAACATCACAAAGTTGTTGACTAAAATGATGTCCAGTAATTTCTGACTCAAACGTACTTCCCCTCCATCAGCACCATGTGCCAACATCCGTTCGACTACCCATTCTATACCTAAAGCATGCGGGATTGAAAAATATAAATCAATGACATCCACAACTTTATATTTTCTTGGTAAGGAAAACTTTCAATTGCTGCTAAAAAAGACCAAGAGTCTTTACATATCTGTGACTCTTTCCTCACATATTTCTTTAAAATATTGTCTACCAGTTTGGCCATAGCATAAGTAACAGAAGACCTAGCATTAGTAAAAACCCACATAGGGGGGTTCGAAATATCTTTATGTAACTTTGGCAGTCCAAACAAGCTTGGAATTTTAGGTGAAACAACTGTTAAATAGTTTAACGTTCCCAAATCAATAGTCCCCTCTAAAAACAAGTCATTCAACAAGACATTAATACGTTTGTAAGCAATGTTTAACTCATTTAAACTGGATGATTCATACGTGTTACAACCTAACACAGTCCTCATTTTTTCATTGTATTCATTTATATCCATTAAAACCAGACCCCCACCTTTCTCTGGTTTTAAAACACGCACTGGTAGGAATATGAATGCTTGCAAAACTTCCTTCTCCCTTTTGGAGAGGTTAGAACAACCACCATTCACCTGTTTCCCACATATATTTCTTATATCATAGGTTCAAAGGTTGATACTAGGCTATCTGCCCTAGGGCATTTATAAGCCTAGCCAGAGTGTGTTTGGCTTTCGCCACCCTTTTATATTAGTTGACTGTGCCTCTGTATAGTAGGTCACAGAAGGTAGCCCTTTTAAGGTTAGTTTATTGTACCTCTGTCAAACAGGGACACAGAGGAGATCCCAGGGGAAAACTTACGATCTCCCATCCACTCGTTCTCTTGAAGAGTGTCAGTGAGGGGCTCTGACTAACATGGATTGGGATTTTGTTCCAGAGTAAGGGGAGCCTCTGGGATATGAATCTGTCCCTCCAGCATGTCCTATTTATTTCTGTGCTGAGGTTCAAGTCCCTGGAGCGTGTAGCTCTAAGGGATTTGGATTTCCTGAGGTGAAGCATGTCCATTAATTCTGGGTTGGACATGGCTTTATACGTCAGACACAGATCGCCTCTGAGTAGGCGGTACGCAACTGAGTAGAGCTGGAGTTTCTTTAGCCGAGCCGCATAGGGCATCTGTTTGAGCCCCTTGATCCTCTTAGTGAGGTACTTTTGGGGTCTTTCCAGTTGCTGCAGGTGTCGGGTAAGGTACATCCCCAAATGGGGCATTGCATTCAATTATGGGCCTGATAAGTGATGAGTAGAGGGGCACAATGACCTCTCTTGATCTAGATGTGAATCCTTTCATGATAAGGTGGGCTATATAGAAGGTCTTTCTAACCACTTTGGCAACGTGATTGTCAAAGGAGAGACTATCTACTTGGGTCCCCAACTACCTAATTACTTCTTCCGTACTTAATGGATTATCACCCATGTGGTAATTTGTGGGCACTTTGTTTTTCCCAAAGGGGATGACTATGACCTTTTTGGCATTTAGCTTTAGGCCATGGCTCTGGCACCAGTTATCCGTCTCTGTGAGACTCTTTTGGAGGATGCTTGTGTCAGCCAGAGTCAATTACGGCACCCAGTTTGCAGTCATCTGCGAACTTGATCAGCCATAGTCCACCCGTGTTAGCCTGTACCTCTGAGAAATATATACCAAACAAGAGAGGTCCCAGGACTGAGCCTTGTGGGACGCCACTTGTAACTGGTTAGAGTCTGACATGGCACCTGCTATTCTGACCATGTGGGTTCTATCCCTGAGCCAGTTTGCAACCCATCTTGTGACGTAGGGGTTGATATTTAAGCTGGTGAGCTTATTTATGATGCCAGAGTGGGGTATTGTGTCGAAGGCTTTTGCGAGGTCCTGGTAGGCTGTGTGGACTAGCTTCCCTTCATCTATGGCTTTGGTAACTGTTTCAAAGTCGTCGACCAGGTTCAAGAGGCAAGATCTGCCCTTAAAGTCGAATTGGGTAGGATCCAGTGTCTGGAGGTTCCCAATGTCTTTGTTTATGATTTCCATGATGATACGCTCCATAGCTTTGCAGACCAGGCTAGTCAGGCTTATAGGGCGATAGTTTCCGGGGTCTGTTGTGGCACCACCTTTGTGGAGTGGGACAATTGTTGCTGTATGCCATTCCTTGGGAACATATCCTATAGTAAGGCTGAGATTCAACAGTGACTTTATATGAGGGTTTAGTTCTTCTTGGAGCTCTTGTAAGACGCAGCCCGGGACACCGTCTGGTCCCATTGATGCTGTGTTTTTTGCTTTGGAGAGGGCAGCTCTCACCTGAGCATCTGTGATCTCAGGAAGGCTACACTCTGTTGGGATAGACATTTGCTCTTTTGGGGGGGGAAGGGGGGTTTGCACTGAACCTTTCTGCCAGGATGTTGGCAATGTCTGTGGGTTCAGTGTATTTTTTGTCATTTTGCACTAACTCAGAGCATATCTGGGAGTTGCCTCCCAGGTTTCTGACATAACTAAAGAAGGCCTTGTGATTACCTTTAGTGTCTTGTGCAATTTTTCTTTCAAAGCTGGCCTTAGATGATTTTATCAGGGATCGTAGTTTCTTGCTAGTACTGATCAGAGACGCCTTCCCTTTTTGGGAATTTGCTCTATCATGTAGTAGCTTTCTCCTTCTGTTGAATAGCTTATTTATGGCTGGGGTCCACCAGGCAGGTCTCCTGCCTTTGGATGAGCGAGTCTTGGTTTTATTTGGGATAGCATGCTCCATGCATTCCTGTAGGTGTCCATAGAATGCTTTTGTAAAGGAGTCTGCATTTTGGGCCGTATTTTCCACTGGCCCAGAGGCTTTGAAGGATTCCACCTCAGTTTTGAGAAGTGCGAAGTTTGCTTTTGAGAAGTTCTTCACCGTGGTTTCCTTGGCTAGGGGTGGGGACGGAATATGGATGTCCAGTGAGATTAGTTTATGGTCTGATCTTACCAATGAGGGGTATACCTCTGGTGTGGAACATGAGAGACCCCATGTTGGTAATGACCAGATCCAATATGTTTTCCCCTCTTGTGGGAGTGGTGACCAGTTGTTCCATAGCATCTGAGTTTATAAATTCTAGGAACCGTTGGGCGAGGGTGTTTGGGCTTGAGTAGTTTACCCAATCAATGTTTGGGTAGCTGAAGTCACCCAATATAATAGTGTTTGGAGAGACCTTAATATTCTCCAGTGTTCTCAGGAAAGCCGAGTGAGGTTCCTGTGTTTGGGAGGGTGGTCTGTAGCAGGCTACAAACTGAAAGGCAGTTTTGCCCACTGTTAGTTGCACATGGATGTTCTCCGATGCTGCGTGCAGTGCCACTAACCTGGAGGTGTGGGTATCTTTGATAAATATGGATACTCCCCCTCCTTTTGTGGTTCAGTCCGAGTTTTGGGGCTGGAAAGCATGGTATGAAGTATAACCTGTTAGTGCTGGGGTGCTCTTGGGAGCCTTCAACCAGGTTTCTGTTACTGCACAGATATCGATATTCTCCATACTGAGGATAGTCTTGAGTGCGTGCATCTTGAGGTTTAGACTTCTGGCGTTGAGCAGCAATACCCTTAGTTTTTTTTTCTTTGTGTTGTCTAAGGCGGTGGGCAGTGGCGGCTGGTGACTTCAAATCACAGGGGGGCTGCAGGAGACGCTGAATGGGTGGGGTCAAAGGGAAGGGGTGTGGTCAACCATAAAGGGGAGGAGCTATGCACAAAACCACAAAAAACTAACTTTAATTAAATACGCTGCCCTGGGTGGCAAACCATCATTATGAAAGTCCAATCAAGACAAAAATAAGTGTAGAAGAATAAAAATATTTCAATGCATTGGCTACATGACAGCTTACTTAATATCTAGATGGAACAAAAGGTTGTGAGGCATGAAAAAATAAATTACTTTTTAAATACATTACTGGAATGCCAGTCAAAATCAAGTATAAGAAAAACCAGAAGCACTCAACTCAAACCACTTCTCCTTGCACTGCAGTTCTAATTATAATATATTCAGCTTTATTAAAGTACCAAGCAACATGCTGAAAGTAGAAATCTATGTCATGCCCCCACTTGTAAAAATGTTTCTTATCCAAAAAAGACCTGCTGTCTGACAACTTGTTTCATGGGGAAAACATGATAAAAGTAAAAAATGAAAAGCAAACAAGAAACAAGCTCAAGATACATTGCTTAAAGGATTACTGTACAGGTTATGGACCACACATGATTGGCATTCTGTTTAGTTTACGGGTAAAGTCTGTAGAGATGACTGGAAGTCTCCAACAAGTGTAATGAGCTTTTTAAAATAATGGAATCCTGTCCTTTAATACCCAAGGCTTATACATTATCTAGTCAAGTATTCTCTGCATGGCAACAACAGAAAGGCTTTCAATGTTGGCAATTCTTTAACAGTATGCTTATTAAAGCTTACTTGCATCTTACGATGTCAGACAAGCTTACCTTATGGTCATTAAAGCATTGCTACTTAAACACAGAGCAACAGGCACTTTGAGTAATAAGCATAAATCTGAGTAATAAGCATAAATCAACAGTACAAAAATATGACAGAAACCAGACCATTCTGCAAAATCAAGGACAGATGAAAAGCCACTGTAGTACTTATGCAGTGTGTCCTCCCCATCCAAGGTAGATACAACTACTCCTTGCCTTGCTTGGACACATCCAGAGTCACTACATGGGGGAGTGGGGTGCAACAAGCATGTCACAATTTGAAATCTCTCTGGCTGACTGTGATGGCCCTGACACATTTGTCATACCTCTCAACCTCAAGAGCAAGAAATCTGGACAAAGCCATACACAGAAGTGGGACAAAGGCACAACAATAAGGACAATTTTTAAATATTGCTCTAATAAACTTAGATAATAGAATGGGTCTTGCATTAGTATGAATTTTCTGAAAGGTATAAAATCTGAAACGCAAATGTCTGTCATTTTCTAACTTCAGTCTTTAGTGATTTGTCACTAATTTTCCAAAACACAATTTTATGAAAAATGGACCAAAAATGTGATGCAAAAATATAAAATAGACACACAATACAGCTGCTACCTGTCAAAGAAGGGACACTTTAATATTAGTACTGCTACCTTGAGCAGCTGACAAAATAAAAGAATCTACATGCATTTCAAGTAATCTATAACTTTGATTATTACAGTTATTTCTTAATTGTAAACCCTCCATGTTTTCTTCCAAAATTGCTATTTTGCGGAGGGATTATTAGGGGGAAGAGCAACATTTTGAGCCAAAAATTGGGGACAGTTGAGAGGTTGGCTATGCCTAATTCTATAATGCAATTTATTTTCATGTACCTCTCAACCTGTTAATGCAGTAAATCTGAACAAGGCCAAATATATTGGGGGCACATATAAACAGTACTAAAAATTGCTCTTGTATAAATTGAGACAGTTGATAGAACGGCTCTTACTTTAACATGCATTTTTATGAAGGTTATGAAGTCTGAAACTTATTATTTAGTGACTTCTGGCAAATCATTTAGGAATTAAAACTACAAATTTTATGAACAACAAACCAAAAATAAGAAGCAAAAATCTATTCATTCTTTGAAAATCTGGACAGTTGGGAGGTATAGTTCAGCTGGGCCTGTCTGAGTTTGCTGCCCCCCCCCCCTGACAAAATAATGGTTGAATGGAGCCTCTGCAGCCATTCCAATGAACCATTACTTGGCTATTTCACTCCATTTACCATAAACACTAATGTGCATACTGCTTTACTTCAATGATGAGTTGGACTTCATTTGAAAGTTTTATTTTGTATTTTACAGCACAAACATTAAGTCATCTGTTAAACAAAGCAATGCAGTCTCACAATGAAAACTTAGCATTAAAACTTCTCTGCCCTTGAAACTCACATTCATTGAAACAGCATTGAAACCCACATTCAAAGAAAATACATTTTGCCAGTGGCAGATAAAGATTAATTTTGGGCTGTTTTGAATCATAGGCCCCTTGCATATGAAACATACATGTGCTCTTTGATACACCTTCCTCATTGTACTAAAATTATATTCCTTGTACAATACAGTACACTTGTTAGAGGGTGTTTTAAATTTGTTTTGAACATTTTCCAGTAAGCAATGAAACAAAACATATGCACCCATAATGGCAAAACTGCCCAGTTGAGAACATTTATCATAAAAAGTCTACTCAGACTTCCACAGTCCACCATTATTAGTAAATATACACAATTCTACAGTCCACCATTATTAGTAAATATGCACAATTCCACAGTCCACCATTATTAGTAAATATGCACAATTCTACAGTCCACCATTATCAGTAAATATGCACAATTCTACAGTGCACCTTTATCAGTAAATATGCACAATTCTACAGTCCATATTCAGTGAATTCAGTTCTTGCCATAGCTGTCAACCTTAGCACAAAACCTGGACGAAGCCAATAATGGGGAATACAGTCCCAAAAATAGGGACAAATTTAAAATATTCATCTTATAAACTTAGAAAATTGCTAGAAAAAGGTTGTGCTACTATGTATTCTGAAGAACATGAAGTTTGAAATTCAAATGCGGTCAATTTTACTGCGGACAGAACAAAAACAATTTTCAGCAGAGACGAGGGATTAATACTGCAGACACGTCTTTGTAAAATGGCAGGGCACCAGAGCAAATCCACACAAACACAGGGAGGAGATGCAGACTCCACACAGAAGCCACCCCAACCAAGAATCAAACCAGAAAACCTATAGCTGTGAGGCAACAATACTACCACTGCACCATCAAATCTGCAAGGAATTAAACATTCAGAAACCTGAAGTCTGAAATTCAAATGCCGGTCAATTTTACTGCGGACAGAACAAAAACAATTTTCAGCAGAGACGCAGGGATTAATACTGCAGACACGTCTTTGTAAAATGGTAGGGAACCAGAGCAAATCCACACAAACACAGGGAGGAGATGCAGACTCCACACAGAAGCCACCCCAACCAAGAATCAAACCACAAAACCTATAGCTGTGAGGCAACAATACTACCACTGCACCATCAAATCTGCAAGGAATTAAACATTCAGAAACCTGAAGTCTGAAATTCAAATGCCTTTCAATTTTATTTAACATTTGTTAATCAGGACAGTCTGACTTGGAACAAAAAAACAATTTTCAGCAGAGGCCCAGGAAGAAATAATGCAGACATGTCTTTGCAACATGGGAGGACACAAAAGCAAACCCACACAAACACAGGGAGAAGATACAGACCCCACAAAGAAGGAACCCCAGCCAAGAATCAAACCTGAGAACGTGCAGCTGTGAGGCAACAATGCTACTACTACACCATCAAATATCAAGCATTGCAACATTTACAAACCACAGATATTATGAGGAACAGATCAGATCAAATATGAGGCAAAAATCTGCAATTTTTTTACAAATGGTGGTGGGTAGGGAACTCAAGTCTTTAACACCTGCATACAGCGTACAGGGTTCAAGCCTGAGGTATTCCCTACCACACCACCATGAGCACCTGGGGCATTTTCTCACTCACACACACACACACACACACACACACACACACACACACACACACACACACACACTCACACTCTATCCAGTTAAAAGCACCACACACACACACACACACACACACACACACACACACACACACTCTATCCAGTTAAAAGCACCACACACACACTCTATCCAGTTAAAGGCACCACACACACACTCTATCCAGTTAAAAGCACCACACACACACTCTATCCAGTTAAAAGCACCAACACAAAGTAAAATACACTTACCTGTCTGTTCTCCATATCATATCCTGCCCGCGCAATACTCACAAAGACCCGCGAGATCCCAGCAAAGCTCCTTCCCAACGAGATCCCAAGCTCCCTCCCGAGACTGTTCTGACTGCTGCTGTTGCAGTCCGGACGCGATATATCCTCCCAGCGTGTCTGTGCACTTTAAAAGTGCACAGACGTCTCCTTGTGTCCCTCTATGGGTCCTGCCGGACTGCCTTGAGCATGCGCATAGCCCGACGGTAGTTGGGACTACTGCGCATGCGCGAAGTCCGCGAAATTTAAAAAAAAATAATTTTTTTTGTTTTCTTTTTTAATTTTTAGTTTGAGGGGGCTGCAGTCCGGCAGCCCGATGCCACGAGCCGCCCCTGGTGGTGGGTTTGTCTTTTGAGCCTTGCCTAAAAAAGGCACTATGGGGGAGGCAAGAGCCTTTGCCAGGATTCGAAAACCCAGGGGTGACAGGTGCAAGCTGTCCCTAGCGAAGCAACGTGGCTTGTCGAGCTTGTCATCCCAGGCTGACGGACACTGGATCCCCTTTGAATGACACCAATACTTTAGCCAATTGTTAAAATTGGCTAAAATTGATCATTTTGTCTTTATATCCATTTCACACAAGTGCTCATATCAACATGGGGTGTGTATGGGTTTAAATGTACTAGGAACCCTTATATCAGTGTTTAAACTATCTTTATTCCCTAAGAGCACAGTCAAATCCATCCTTCGTACAAATAATACCTCAGATTTTCTTTGCCATCATTCAGCTTCAGATAAGGATCCTGTCACACTCAAGTTTTGGAGACATATTTAGACATTTTTTGTGAGTTACTGATTTAGAATTTTCTGTTATATTTCTGTTATTCTCCTACCTCCCCTACATAATCTTTCTGAGCCGTTTGCAGTACACTTTTTAGCTAGCGTTTTCTCAGTACCCCTTTAAAGTACCATCGTTGGTACTCTTCCTCCCCTTTTAAGACTACAACTACTCTTTAGAGTAATCTCTTTCAACCATTGTTTGTAGTTTTTTTCTCTTTAGTGCCCTTTACTTCTTTGTTCCTCTCTCCTTAAGGTCTTTAGGCATTTGTCTTTCTTGGAATTCAATGGCTGACAAGTCAACTGTTTTTAAAAAGTGCATTACCTTTGGGCATGAGCTTCTCAACTCGAATGACCACGTGGGATGCATTAATTGCTTAGGACCCACACACACGTGGTTCTGGATTGCTCAATCTGCTCTGGATTTAACTTCAGAAATATTACTGATTGTAGAAATAAATTAGTGTAGACAGGCCTCCTTCCTTCCTTCATCTTCTTCCATAACTGGGAATTAAACCCCTACCAAAAACCTAACAAGGGAAATCCGATTCAATGACCAAGGAAAACAAGTCACATAAGGGGTCCTCACAATGCTCTTCCTCGTTGGCTCCTTCATCAAAGCCTCTTTCTAAAATGCACAAAAAGTCAGATCTGACTACTTTGGATCCAACCACTTCAAAATGTAGGTCTACTTGGATCTGAACTCCTCCACTCCTACCAGATCCAGTTACTTCACATCTCCCTTCACCTTTCTTGAAGGGATCTCCATCTTCCATATCATCTCTTAGATCTTCCAAAAGCTTAACAGAAACTGATGTGGACAGGATAATGAGGAAATTTCTCAGAACGTAGATCCAGGTGGAGGTACTCCCAGCTCTGACTCCCACCAGATCTGTGAGAGTCATCATTTGTCCACTTCCCACTTTGTATCTCCTTCTTCGATCTGACCTACCATTTCGGATTACTCTGATTCGAGACCTCCACACCACCAACACCCACATATAGCAACATTAAATCCACATATGCAGAGGCCCTTAGCTGTAACCTGCCCAAGCAACAAGGACCTCTGAAGCTGAAACACAAACAAACACCAATCACAACCAAAGTGCCACATAGTTCACACCACCAGTGTGCCACCCAGCAACAGCCCCTAAGGCAAGACAATGTACTTAACACTTTAGTCACAGGTGACTCTATAGTCCAGCACACTGATGTCCCTCTCACCAGGTTGAAGAAGAAGAAAATTACAATCAGCTGCCTGTCGGGTGCCAGGATCCGCCACATAATGCATGCACTCAAGTCACTCCACAACATGTACAAATATGACTCTGTCATTGTCCATGTTGGAGTGAATGACTTGAGACGTACCTCCCTGGACTACATGAAAAGAGACATGGAAGAGTTCTCGGACCATGTAGCCCAGGCAGGTATGACCCTAGCCCTGAGTAGCATCCTGCCTTTGCTCAGAATGATACCACAATATACGGACAAAATGATTGACTTCAACAATTGGCTAAGCTTCTGGTGTCATTCAAAGGGGATCCAGTATATGTCTGCCTGGGACGACATGATTGACAGATCATGATGCTTTGCCAGAGATGGTCTGCACCTGTCGCCCCTGGGATTCAGGTTACTGGCTAAGGCTCATGCCACCCCTATAGTGCCTTTTTTAGGCAAAGTTCAAAGGACAAAACCACCACAGTAACAGGTACAAGCATGCAAAATCTGAAGGTAATGCTAGAAGTCTAAACCTCCAAATGCACTCTCTCGAGGCACTCCTAAAAATGGAGAACATCAACATCTGTGCAATAACTGATACCTGGTCCAAGGCTCCAGAGAGCACCCCTGCAATACCAGGCTACAACTCTTACCACACCTTTCGGCCACCAAAGCAGGACCGAAACACTAAAGGTGGAGGAGTGTCAATATTTACCAAGGATATTCACACCACCAGGCTAGTTTCCCAACACAATGCATCTGAAATTCTCCAGGTACAACTAACACTAGGTAAGACTGCAATCCAAATTGTAGCTTGCTACAGATCCCCCACCATACACCAAGATTCTCACTACACCTTTCTAAACATACTGGAAAATATTAAGATAGAACCAAACACCCTAATACTGGGTGATTTTAACTACCCTGCCATTAACTGAGAAAACTACTCATGTACCAACACCTTTGCCCAACGGTTCTTGGAATTCATAAATTCCAATGCCCTGGATCAACTAATCCATAGTCCCACCAGAGGCTCCAATATCCTAGACCTGGTCATTACCAACGTGGGAAATCAATGCTCCACACCTATGGTTACCCCTTCGTTAGTCAGGTCTGACCATAAGCTAATCACCCTTAACATCCACATCCCACCCCCACCCCCCAGTAAGGAAACCTCCATAAAAAACTTCTCCAAAGCCAACTTCATGCTACTCAAGTCAGAAGTGACAAACTTCATGACACCCATGCAGATGGGAGCTGAAAGTTCAACTGCTGAATCCTACACTAAGGCACTGTACGAGCACATCCACTCCTGCATAAATCGTGCCATCCCAAATAGAACTAAGATGCTCTCATCCAAAAAAAAGAAGCCAATCTGGTGGTCCCCTGCCATAAACAAACTTTACAACAAAAGGAAGAAACTGTTGCAGAAAAGAGGAAAATCTCAGGATACAAAAAACTTCCTTACCAGCCTCGGTAAGAAACTGAGATCCTTCATAAAATCCTCCAAAGCTAGTTACGAAAATAAAATTGCCAAAGACAACCACAAGGCATTCTATAACTATGTCAAGAATCTAAATAGCAATGCTCAGATCTGCTCTGAGCTAAAACAGAATGGCATTAAATATACTGATCCCAAGGATATTGCCAATATCCTGGCAGATCGATTCAGTGCCAACTTCACCCCCCTCTCACCCCCTAAATGGCCAATCTCAATACCGGAAGATTGCCAAATTCCGGTAATAACGGCCACACAGGTAAAAAACGCACTCTCCAAAGCTAAGAATACAGCATCCATGGGATGACATCCCGGGCTGTGTACTACATGAACTACAATATGAACTGGCACCTCACCTAAGTGTCATGTTTAATCATATCCTCACCTCAGGTTTCGTGCCCACCGAGTGGCGCAGAGCTACAGTTATCCCACTCCACAAGGGGGGATCCACCTTGTATCCCGGAAACTACTGTCCCATTAGTCTGACAAGCCTCATCTGCAAGGCCATGGAGCGTATTATCATGGAACTTATAAACAAAGACATTGGCAACCTTCAAACACTGGACCCCACACAGTTTGGGTTCGTGAAGGGCCGATCTTGTCTCCTGAACCTGATTGACTTCTTCGAATCAGTCTCCAGAGCCATGGACAAGGGTAAGGTGGTCCCACACAGCCTATCTAGACCTTGCCAAGGCCTTTGACACCATCCCCCAACTCTGGAATCATAGATAAACTTACTAAGCTGGGTATTAATCCCTACGTCACTCAATGGGTTGCTAACTGGCTTTCTGATAGAACCCACACTGTAAAAGTAGCAGACTCCAAATTTAGCTCCAGGAAAGTGACAAGTGGAGTACCTCAGGGTTCAGTCCTGGGACCGCTCTTGCTTGGCATCTACTTCTCTGAAGTACAGTCCAACACTAAGGGACTCTGGATAACAACGTTCGCAGATGACTGCAAACTGGGAGCCATTATTGAATCCCCAAATGATGTGGATACTGTACAAAAGGGCCTTACAGAAACAGATGCTTGGTGCCAGAGCCATGGGCTCAAGCTCAATGCCAAGAAATGTATAGTTATCCCCCTTTGGGAAAAAAACATGTATCCGTGAATTACCATATAGGTGGCAGTACTCTAAACACCGAAAGTGTTATAAGAGACTTAGGGACACAGGTGGACAGTGGTCTCACCTTCGATAACCATATCGCCACAACAGTCAGGAAATCCTTCTATGTGGCACACCTCATCACTAAGGGCTTTTCATCCAGAAAAAAGGACATCATTGCCCCACTGTACTCATCCCTCATTAGACCCATTCTAGAATACAACGCCCCATTTGGTATGTACCTCTCAAGACATCTGCAACAACTGGAAAGGCCGCAGAAATACCTCACTAAAAGAATCACAGGCCTAAAGCAGATGCCCTATGCTGACCGCCTTAAAAAACTCCAGCTATACTCTGTCGCATATCGTCTACTCAGAGGCGATGCTTTGCCACCTACTTTTTGGCATTTTCCGGCTTGCTAAAGTTTATATCTGTAACAGTAACAGTACTTGGAAAACATCTAGAGCCTGTTTACTGCATTTCCTGTGTTGCACTTAATTTAAAATTGTTTTTTCTCTAAAAACTGCATTTTACCTGATTTTGGCCTAGCACTCAAGTGTGGGGTCATTTATTGCACTGTTGTGATTACTTTGCTGCTTGTGTATCTCTGCTACCTTTAAACTAGAACAAAAAGAAAAAAAAAATCAAAAAAATCTTGCTTTTCTCCCACTTTCTGAAAATTAAGAAAGTTCAGTTACAGATTTGCTGTTCTGAACTGTTTGGAAGTTTCTAGAAGGCCAGCGCTTGCTTGGGCTTAAGGGAAGTCTCTGTGTTTACCAGTGGGAGTGGTTAACACTGAACAGCCTGCCTGTCCCTGGAGGAGTGGTTACTGCCTAGAAGCTGTAGTTTTATTGGCCATTTTGGGTCATTTCTAAACTCCTTGATCTCTCTTCTCTTAAAACCCTAAAACTCTCTTTTTCCGCGGTTTTGCGCACTGAGCAGCGTTGGGCAGAGCCGCCTAAACAGGTTTAAACCATTCCAGGCTCCACAAAGTCTGCCCTTCACTTTTTCCCTTAGAACTGTTCAAACTCTCAAAGTAATCACTCTATTCTCTTTCTAAAGCCCTGCACTTGCTCAGCTCTTATAAGGAAACACTAACTAACTAAAGCACTACACCCTCCTTGACTTCTCATAAGTATTAGGCTCCTGATTGGTCCTTCCTGATCAAGTGAAAAATCAGTTCCCTTCCCTAATCTGATCAGTAAAAAAACAGTTCCTTATACTAATCTGGTATGTCCAAGGGTCAGTTTCAAGGTTACTCTCCAGTCCAGCTGGTGAATCTGGGAATTATGAGGCAATGTTACAATTACCTTATGTACACAGACAACCCTCTCCTCCTTCCAACAAACTCTAATACATGCAAGTGATGCAGTTACACAGCCAAACTGGAGGCAGAGCTCTCTCAACCCAAGACTGGCACAGTCAGTCAGGAGGAAAAGGTAACCACCCACACCACAAATCCAGTCTCACACAGACCTATTGCATCTGCATACCCAACACATAAATACACAAAAACATACTCGGAGGCTCTAAATAAAAATCTGCCTAAACAGCAAAGACCTCCTAAGCAGATATCCAAGCAACAGCCACCCCTCAACAATACCCACGAATCACATATCTCACAAAATCTGTGTGCCTCACAGTCACAGCCCTTAAGGCCAAACAACACACCAAATACACTTGTTATAGGGGACTCTATTGTTCGGCACACTGACGTCCCGCTCACCAGACTGAACAAGGAGAAGGTCACTGTAAGCTGCCTGTCGGGTGCCAGGATCCGCCACATAACGCAAGCACCCAGGTCACTCCAAAGCAAGTACAAGTATGACTCTGTCATTGTCCATGCTGGCGTGAATGACCTGAGACGTACCTCCCTGGACTACATGAAGAGAGACATAGAGGAGCTATCTGACCATGTAGCCCAGGCTGGTATGACCCTGACCTTGAGTAGCATCTTGCCCTCACCAAGAATGATGCCACATTATAAAGACAAAATGATCAGTTTCAACAATTGGCTAAAGTATTGGTGTCATTCAAAGGGGATCCAGTGTCTGTCAGCCTGGGATGACATGCTCGACAAGCCACGTTGCTTCGCTAGGGAAGGCTTGCACCTGTCACCCTTAGGCTTTCATATACTGGCCAAGGCTCTTGCCACCCCCATAGTGCCTTTTTTAGGCAAGGCTCAAAGGACAAACCCACCTCCATAGACAACCCAAGGATAAAAGAACTAAAGGTAATGCTACTCAATGCCAGAAGTCTAAACCTCAAGATGCACACACTCGAGGCTCTCCTCAGTATGGAGAAAATCGATGTCTGTGCAGTAACATAAACCTGGTTCAAGGCTCCTGAGAGCACCCCAGCACTACCAGGTTATAACTCATACCATGCGTTTCGGCCCCAAAACTCAGACCAAAGCAGAAAAGGAGGGGGAGTATCTATATTCATCAAAGATACCTACACATCCAGGTTAGTGGCACTGCACGAAGCATCGGAAACCATCCATGTGCAACTAACAGCGGGCAAAACTGCCTTTCAGTTTGTAGCCTGCTACAGAACACCCTCCCTATTACAGGAACCCCACTTGGCATTCCTGAGAACACTGGAGAATATGAAGGTCTCTCCAAACACTATGTTATTGGGTGACTTCAACTACCCAAACATTGACTGGGAAAACTACTCAAGCCCAAACACCCTCGCCCAACGGTTCCTTGAATTTATAAACTCTAACGCAATGGAACAACTGGTCACCACTCCCACAAGAGGGAACAACATATTGGACCTGGTCATCACCAACATGGGGAATCTATGTTCCACACCAGAGGTAAACCCCTCATTGGTAAGATCAGACCATAAACAAATTTCCCTGGACATCTATATCCCGTCCCCACCCCCAGCCAAGGAAATCACTGTAAAGAATTTCTCAAAAGCCAACTTTGCACTTCTCAAGACTGAGGTGGAATCCCTCAAAGCCCCTGGGCCAGAGGATAATACAGCCCAATCCGCAGAATCCTTTACAAATGCATTCTATGAGCACCTGCAGGAATGCATGGATCGTGCTATCTAAAATAAAACCAAGACTCACTCCTCCAAAAACAGGAGACCGGTCTGGTGGACCCCGGCCATAAATAAGCTATACAACAGAAGGAGGAAGCTACTACATGACAGAGCAAAATCCCAAAAAGGGAAGGCATCTCTGATCAGTATTAGCAAGAAACTTCGATCCCTCATAAAATCATCAAAGGCCAGTTTCGAAAGAAAAATTGCCCTAGACACTAAAGATAATCACAAGGCCTTCTTTAGTTATGTCAGGAACATGGGCAGAAACTCCCAGATATGCTCTGAATTGTTGCATAACGGTACAAAATATACCGAACCTACAGACATAGCCAACATCCTGGCGGACAGATTCAGCGCAAACTTCTCCCCCCCCTTCCCCCCCAAAGGAGCAAATGCCTATCCCAACTGAATGTAACCTCCCTGATATCACAGATGCACAGGTGAAAGCTGCCCTCTCCAAAGCAAAAAACACAGCATCTGTGGGACCAGACGGTGTCCCAGGTTGTGTCTTACATGAGCTCCAAGAAGAACTGAACCCTCACATTACGTCACTGTTCAAACTTAGCCTTACTACAGGATATGTACCTAAAGAATGGCGTACAGCTACAGTGGTCCCACTCCACAAAGGTGGTGCCACAGCGGACCCCGGAAACCAAGCCTGACTAGTCTGGTCTGTAAAGCTATGGAGCGTATTATCATGGAACTCATAAACAAAGACATTAGGAAGCCTCCAGACACTGGACCCTACCCAATTCAGCTTTGTTAAGGGCAGCTCTTGCCTCTTAAACCTAGTTGATTTCTTTGAAACAGTTACCAAAGCCATAGATGAGGGCAAGGTAGTCCACACAGCCTACCTGGACCTTGCAAAAGCCTTCGACACAATACCCCACACGGGCATCATAAATAAGCTTACCAGCTTAAATATCAACCCCTATATCACAAGATGGGTTGCAAACTGGCTCAGAGATAGAACCCACATGGTCAGAATCACAGGTGCCATGTCCGAATCCAAACCAGTTACAAGTGGCGTCCCACAGGGCTCAGTTCTGGGACCTCTCTTGTTCAGTATATACTTCTCTAAGATTCAGGCTAACACAAGGGGATTATGGCTGACAAAGTTCGCAGATAACTGCAAACTGGGGGCATAATCGAATCTCCAGCTGACACAAGCATCCTCCAAAAGGGTCTCACAGAGACGGATGCTTGGTGCCAGAGCCACGGCCTCAAGCTAAATGCTAAAAAGTGCATAGTCATCCCCTTTGGGAAAAACAAGGTGCCCACAAATTACCACATAGGTGGTAATCCATTAAGTACGGAAGAAGTAATTAGAGATTTGGGGACCAACGTAGATAGTAATCTCTCCTTTAATAATCACGTTACCAATGTGGTTAGAAAGACCATCTATATAGCCCACCTTATTATGACAGGGTTCGGATCTAGATCAAGAGAGGTCATTGTGCCCCTCTACTCATCACTCATCAGGCCCATAATTGAATACAATGCCCCTTTTGGGATGTACCTTACCCGACACCTGCAGAAAAGTACCTCACCAAGAGGATCATGGGCTACAAACAGATGTCCTATGCAGCTCGACTAAAGAAACTCCAGCTCTACTCAGTAGCTTACCGCCTACTCAGACGCGATCTATGCCTGACATACAAAGCCATGTCAAACCCAGAATTAATAGACATGCTCCACCTCAAAAAGTCCAAGTCCCTTAGAGCTACATGCTCCAGGGACCTAAACCTCAGCACAAAAATAAATAGGACATGCTGGAGGGACAGATTCATTTCCCAGAGGCTCCCCTCACTCTGGAATAGAAGCCCAATTCATGTTAGACATAGCCCCTTCACTGACCCTCTTCAAGCGAAATCTGGACGCGTGGATGGGAAATCGCAAATTCACCCCTGGGATCTCTTCTGTGTCCCTGCTAGACAGAGGCTCAGTAAACTAATCTTAAAAGGGTAACTTCTGTGACCTACTTTACAGAGGCACAGCAGGCTAATCTAATAGGGAGGCGGAAGCCAAATACACTCTGGCTAGGCTTATAAATGCCCTAGGGCAGATAGCCTAGTATCTACCTATGAACATACAAGGCCAAGTCAAACCCAGAGCTGTTGGACATGCTACACTTAAAGAAATCCCAATCCCTCAGAGCCACACGCTCCAGGGATCTAAACCTTGTCATCACAATAAACAAAACATGCTGGAGGGATAGGTTCCTGACCCAGAGACTCCCCAGACTCTGGAATAGATTGCCCATACATGTCAAGCAGAGTGCCTCTTTGGTCCTCTTCAAAGGGAACCTTGACGATTGGATGGGAAGAAGGAAATTCACCCCGGGGATCACGTCAGTCGCCCTGCTAGACAGGGGTCCAGGGAAGTAAATAGTATGGGAAGAAATAGCCAGGGAATTGTTATGGCTATGCTTGTATAGGCCCTAGGGCTGATAGCCTAGTACCAACCTATGAACCTATGGAGGTGTCCTCACTGGATCCAAAGATAGTCTGTTCTTTGACTCCAGTGACTTCCCTGAGCCTTTTGGAGCTGGAGGATTCTTTGAGCCAAAGCGATGGCGCTGGGTCAGAGTATTGGCAAGGCTCTGAAGCTCTTGGAGCCATCTCTTCCCCTCGGGGCTTTGCGTTGGACAGCTTGGGTCCGAATCCCTCCTTCGACAGAGTGTTGGTGGGGTTGTGGGTGTAGACAGTTCAGGAACAACCAGCTCCCTTTGGCATAGACATCTTGTTTCCCCTATGCACTCTGCCTCTGAGATTGTGGAATGGGCTTTCTCACTGTCTAGAGAAGGGACAACACTGACCCACTCAGATCAAACCACCTTGCCTCCTCCAGTTCTATGCTCTGAGCCTCATATATCCATTCCATTGGGACAGCCAAACCCAGTCTAGTCTCTAGTCAGTTCCTCAGGGCACATTCATCTCTTCTGATACTGCCCCACAACACACAACTTAGGAAGTCCCTTGGAAGAGAATGTGTGACAGAAGCCACCTAGATTCCCCACAGGAATCTCTCATGGAGGACACCAATTTTGATGAAGTGAAGGGGTCCCCTAAATCTTCACATGAAGAGGTCTACTTTGGAGACATCCTAGAGCTCCTGAAACAAAAAGGTGATTAGTCCTCTGATAACTCCATTCCAGAAGGGATTGGTACTCCTAGAGTCTTCTGGATTTGGCCCGTCAACTTCTTGTGTGACTCCCCTGACTGACAAAGTCATTGATCTTGTTTCTCGCCAGGTGTGGAAGGAGGCAGACAATGTAGAGCCAATCCCAAAAAGGCCTGACAAAATACTAGCACCCTCTAAAAACCGGAAGCACTGGCGCAAAGGAGTCCCTGTCAATGCCATGGTTGTGAAGGCCACTAAGAAAGAACTTGTAGAACAGAGTTCTTCTTTCTGTCCCCCTAACAGAGTCAAGGGCTTTGGACAGATTTGGTAAGTGTATGTATATGCTTCAACGACCTTTGTCCTCAGGTTGTTGAATTATCTGATACAATTTACAAGGTTACAAACAGATTTGACCACAGAGCTTTCCAGATCTCTTTCTGGGCCCATGTATGCTGAAAATCTAAATAGAATCTCTTTGTAACTGGCCACCTTCCAGTCTATTTCTAATCAATCCATCAGGTTGATCTTCCATGCAGCGGAAGGTAACTCACAGGTGGCAGGTTCAGGCATAGTCATTAAGAGCCATGCCTGGATCCAATTATGTGATTTTGCGGAGCCCTTTAAGTCTTTGCCTTTTGATGGTTTTTCCTTGTTCAGCCCCAAGGTAAAAGACATGCACTTCAGATGTGAGCAAGAGGGAAAGATCCTGTTTGCCTTGGACATATTTTTTTCAACCTCTCAAGACCTTTCTCAAGGAATCAACAAGAAGGTAGAAAAATCTGATTTCTCAAATCCCAGGGTCCTTTTCAAGACTCGCGTGGAGATAGTTCCCCCACAGAAAGGGGGGGTCTAATGGAAGATGCCATCCTTGCGGCAGAGGTGGCCTGGAGAACCAGGGCTTCAGGGATTTTTTTATTTTTATTTTTATTTATTTTACATTTGTTGACCGGGCTAGTCTAACTGGATACATGTCCATTTTCAGTAGAGGCCCGGGGAGAAAAGCTCCACTTTAAACTAAATAAATCAAGACAAACAAACAAAAGTCCATGCAATATATAAAGTACATATACTTGAGGAATTTCTTCATCAACTTGAGTTATACAGTACTAAAAATATACAGACTGTGACTACTGAGTTTAATAAGGTAATATACAGTATTATTGTCAAGGGCAAGAGACAGATATTCAACATTAGCATATTGGGTATGAAAGTGTCTTTATAAAGATGCACATTGGTTATGAAAAAGTGTATAAGACTGAGAAGTGAGAGAATTATTGAGTGTATGTACATAATAGTGAAAGAAATAGATTGGTTAATATACAAGGTGGAAAGATACCTTCTCAGATAAGTTCTACCAGTTCTCCTGAAGGAAAATTTAAACTGGAACCTGTGTTCTGAGATACAGCCTTACAAGACTATCTGCAAATATACAGAGCTGAGTATTCTTTTATTATAGAGTTTAACTGTTGCTTAGATATCTATTGTCTCACTGTCCTGAGAGACTGATCTGCAAATATACAGAGCTGAGTATATTTTTTTGGTTTTAAAGTTTGTACTGTTAGTGGTTGCTCAGATCTCTGCTGAAACTGTCTTCCACACCCCCTCCCTGTTTTTGGTTTGTAGTTTAAATTTGGTGGCTTTTGCAGTGCCCGCCCCACTGTAGATTTGATCTAGGACACTCCCCCAGTCCCATCTCTTTACCACATTCTAACTAATAAACTCTTTCTGCACTTGCTTTTGAAAGTGTGTGGTCTAATATTGCTACACACTCAATTGTGTTAGCTTGCACTGCATGTGAATTGTTTTTACAACTGTTTTTGCTACTTTTCTGTATAAAAAAAAAAAAAAACCTGTAAGCCTGTTTCCTACATTTCCTGTAACTAGTGTTCCAGATACAGATTTGCTGTATCCAGGACTGTTTGTAACCTTCTGAGCCTTCTGAGTGTTGGAGGGAAGCCTTCTAGCTAATCAGTGGGAGTGGTAAGCACTAGGTAACCTGTCTAACACATAAGGAGTGGTTCTGGCCCAGACGTTGTAGTTACTGGCCGTTTGGGCAATCTTCCATCTCTCTCAACGTTCTGATTTGAAAGCCTGCATTTGCACTTGTTTCTGTCCTGTAACTCGTCTAGTACAGATACAGATTCTTAGTTTTAGCACTTAAATTTGCTTATTCATGCTCAGCACTTGTTCAGAACTTGTAAGCACTAAATAAGCTAGTAATTACTATAGCACTCAGCCTTCCTCATTGGCTAGAGGAAAACTGTTTTTGTACTTACTTTTCTCACTGGCATTGAGAAAAACAGCTCTTGTACTAACTTCACTCACTTAGCAGGAGGAAAACAGTTTTTATTCAGGCATGTCCAAGGGTCAGCTCCCAGTGTTCTCCCCTGTCCATCCGATGAAATTGGGCATCTTGAGGCAATGTAGAAATTGCCTCATGTACACAGACAACCCTCTCCTCCTACCACCCAACACTACAACCTGTGAGAGAGGCACTTATCTAGCCATACTGGAGGTAAAGCTCTCTCCAACCACGACTGAACTTGACAGTCATGAGGAGAAGGTAAACATTTGCACCACACCACACTCATCACATAGTCTCACCAAGTCTACACCACCAAAATCCACACATAGAAACTCAAAAACATTTGCGGAGGCTCTCAATAATAATCTACCTAAGCAACAGAGACCTCCAAAGCAGAAACACAAGCAACCTCCATCCCCCAACACAACCCAAATGACACATCGCCCACAGACTCAGTGTGCCACTCAAACACAGCCAATAAGACAAAACAACATACTAGTCATAGGTGACTCTATAGTCAGGCACACTAATGTCCCACTCACCAGGCTAAACAAGGAGAAGGTTACTGTCAGCTGCCTGTCGGGTGACAGGATCCACATAACCCACGCGCTCAGGTCACTCCACACCAAGTACAAATATGACTCTGTCATTGTCCATGTTGGTGTGAATGACCTGAGAGGTACCTCCCTGGACTACATGAAAAGAGACATGGAAGAACTCTCCGATCTTGTAGCCCAGGCAGGTATGACCCTAGCCCTGAGTAGCATTCTGCCATCACCCAGAATGATACCGCAGTACAAGGACAAAATGATTGACTTCAACAATTGGCTAAGTTTCTGGTGTCATTCTAAGGGGATCCAGTATCTGTCTGCTTGGGATGACATGTTCGACAGACCACAATGCTTTGCCTGCACCTGTCACCCCTGGGATTCTGGATACTGGCTAAAGCTCTTGCTGCCCCTATAGTGCCTTTTTTAGGCAGGGTTCAAATAACAAATTCACCACCATAACGGGAACAAGCAAGCAAAAACTGAGGGTAATGCTACTCAATGCTAAAAGTCTAAATTTCAAAATGCACTCACTTGAGGCACTCTTTAAAATGGAGAACATCGATATCTGTGCAGTGACTGAGACCTGGTTCAAGGCTCCAGAGAGCACCCCTGCACTACCAGGCTATAACTCATACCACACTTTTCGGCCATGTAACCTGGACCGAAATACCGAAGGCGGCGGTGTGTCCATATTCATTAAGGATATCCACACCTCCAGGCTAGTTGCTTAGCATAATGCATCCGAGGTTATCCAAGTGCAACTAACTCTGGGCAAAACTGCAATCCATATTGTAGCTTTCTACAGATCCCCCACCATGCCCCAGGATTCCCACTCCTCTTTTCTTTATGTACTGGAAAATATTAGGGTTCAACCAAACACCCTAATAATGGGCTACTTCAACTACCCCACCATTAACTGGGAAAACTACTCATGTACCAACTCCTTAGCGCAATGCTTTCTGGAATTCATAAACTCCAATGCCCTAGATCAACTTCTCCACATCCACATCACCGCCAGGGGCAACAATATCCTAGGCCTAGTCATTACCAACATGAGTGACCGGTGTTCCACACCTGAAGTCAAATCCTCGTTGGTCCGATCCAACCATAAGCTAATCACCCTTGATATCCACATCCCACCCGCACCCCCCCATTAAGGAAACCACAGTAAAAAATTTCTCCAAAGCCAGCTTCATGCTTCTTAAGACAGAAGTGGTGAACTTCATGACACCCATGCAGATGGACAATACAGTTACAACTGCTGAATCCTACACAAATGTACTCTATAAGCACTTACATGAGTGCATGGACCGTGCTATCCCAAACAGAACCAAGATGCTATCCTCCAAAAAAAGGAAGCCAATCTGGTGGTCCCCTGCCATAAACAACCTGTACAAAAGAAGGAAGAAACTGTTGCAAAAGAGAGTAAAATCCCATGAGTGGAGGAGAGTAAAATCCCATGATTGGAGGAGCTCCCTGATCAGCCTCAGTAAGAAGCTTTGATCCATTATAAGATCCCCCAAAGCTAGCTACGAAAATAAAATTGCCACTAATTCCAAGGACAACCACAAAGCATTCTATAGCTATGTCAAGAATCTCAATGGCAACACCCAGATCTGCTCTGAGTTAGAGCACAAAGGCATGAAAATTACAAAACCAACTGATATTGCCAACATCCTGGCAGATAGGTTCAGTGCTAACTTTACCCCCCCCCCCCCTAAAGGGCCCATATATGTACAGGAAGAATGCAGAGTCCCTGTAATCACAACTAGGCAGGTGAAAGCTGCACTCTCTAAAGCCAAAAACACAGCATCCATGGGACCAGACAACATCCCAGGCTGCGTTTTACACAAACTTCAGAATGAACTGGCTCCACATTTAAGCACCATGTTCAATAAGGAAAGTCTCTCTGTTGATCAGTGGCAGTGAAAAACATTGAGCAGCCTGCCTGCCCCTGTGGGAGTGGTTACGGACTTGAAACTGTAGTTTTATTGGACATTTTGGGTCAATTCCAAAACTCCTTCATCTTCCTCTCTTAAAACCCTCTTTTGCGTGGTTTTGCGCATTTTTGAGCGTAGCGCAACAATGGGCAGCGCCGCCTAATTGGATTTAAACTATTCCTGGCTCCACAAAGTCTGCTCTTCACTTTTTCCCTTAGAACTGCTCTATCTCTCAATTTAAACACCATATTCTCATTCTAAGGCCCTTCACTGGTCCAATTAAGTAATCCTACAAGTTAGCACTATTAAACCATAAGCACTACTTACTCTTATACTCTCTACGATTACCCTGTCCTCTACTGGTCCGTCTTAAATTCAGTTTCCCTGTTACTCTAGCATGTCCAAAGGTCAGTCAATGGTTTCCTCTCCAGTCCAGCTGGTGAATCTAGGAATTTTGAGGCAATGTTACAACTGTCTCATGTACACGGACAACCCTCTCCTCCTCCAAACAGGTTAAAATATATGTGAGAGATGCAACTATTTAGCCAAACTGGAGGCTGAGCTCCCACATCTCAAAACTGGTGTAACCAGTCAGGAGGAGAAGGTAACCTCACACAACACAATTCCAGTATCACATAGTCCCACCACATCAGCGAACCAAACACATAAATACACAAAAACATACTCAGAGGCTCTAAATAAAAATCTACCTAAGCAACAGAGACCTCCAAAGCAGACATCCAAGCAAACACTACCTCAAAACATAACACACACAACACATAACCCACAAAGTCAGTGTGCCAAGCAGCCACAGCCCTTAAGGCTGAATAACACACCTGATACTCTTGTTATAGGTGACTCTATTGTCAGACACACTGACGTCTCGCTCACCAGGCTGAATAAAGAGAAGGTCATGGTGAGCTGCCTGTCGGGTGCTAGGATCAGACATAACGCAAGCACTCAGGTCACTCCAAAGCAAATACAAATATGACTCAGTCATTGTACATGCTGGTGTGAATGACCTGAGACACTCCCTGGACTACATGAAAAGAGACATAGAGGAGCTCTCTGATCATGTAGCCCAGGCTGGTATGACCCTGACATTGAGCAGCATCTTACCCTCACCTAGAATGATGCCACAGTACAAAGACAAAATGATCGATTTTAACAATTGGCTAAAATTTTGGTGTCATTCAAAGGGGATCCAGTGTCTGTCAGCCTGGGATGACATGCTTGACAAGCCACGTTGCTTCGCTAGGGACGGCTTGCACCTGTCACCACTGGGCTTTCGGATATTGGCAAAGGCTCTTGCCACCCCCATAGTGCCTTTTTTAGGCAAGGCTCAAAAGTCAAACCCACCCCCATAGACAGCACAAGGAACAAGAAACTAAGGGTAATGCTGCTAAACGCCAGAAGTCTTAACCTCAAGATGCATGCACTCAAAGCTCTCCTTAGTATGTAGAACATCGATATCTGTGCAGTGACAGAAACCTGGTTCAAGGCTCCAGAGAGCACCCCAGCACTACCAGGCTATACCTTGTATCATGCTTTTCGGCCCCAAAACCCGGACCGAACCACAAAAGGAGGGGGAGTTTCCATATTTATCAAGGATATCCACACCTCCAGGTTAGTGGCATTGCACGAAGTATCGGAGAACATCCATGTGCAACTAACAGTGGTCAAGGCTGCTTTTCAGTTTATAGCATCCTACAGACCACCCTCTCAAAGTCAGGAATCCCATTCGGCTTTCCTGAAAACATTGGAGAACATGAAGATCTCTCCGAACACCATTATATTGGGCGACTTCAACTACCCAAACATTGACTGGGAGCACTACTCAAGCCCCAGCACCTTAGCCCAAAGATTCCTGGAAATTATAAACTCAAATGCTATGGAACAACTAGTCACCACTCCCACAAGAGGGGACAACATACTGGACCTGATCATTACCAACATGGGGACTCTATGCTCCACACCAGAAGTATATCCCTCATTGGTAAGATCAGACCATAAATTAATTTCACTGGATGTCCACATCCCGACCCCACCCCAGCCCAGAAAACCACAGTGAAAAACTTCTCAAAAGCGAACTTCTCACTTCTCAAAACCCAAGTGGAATCCTTCAAGGCCCCAGGGCCAGTGGAAACTACAGCCCAAACTGCAGAATCCTATATAAATGCATTCTACGGACATCTCCAGGAATGCATGGATCATGCTATCCCAAACAAAACCAAGACCCAATCATCCAAAGGCAGGCGTCCAGTCTGGTGGACCCTTGCCATAAATAAACTGTACAACAGAAGGAGGAAGCTACTACACGATAGAGCAAAATCCCCAATAGGGAAGGCATCTCTGATCAGTACTAGCAAAAAATTACGATCCCTCATAAAATCCTCCAAGGCCAGCTTCGAGAGAAAAATTGCACAGGACACCAAAGACAATCATAAGGCTTTTTTCAGTTATGTTAGAAACCTGGGATGCAACTCCCAGACTTGCTCTGAGTTGATTCTAAATGACAAAAAATACACTGAACCCACAGACATCTCCAATATCCTGGCAGACAGGTTCAGTGCAAACTTCTCCACCCCCTCCCCCCCCAAAAGAGCAAGTATCTATTCCGGCAGAGGGCTGCCTCCCAAACTTCTCAGATGCTCAGGTGAAGGCTGCCCACTCCAAAGCAAAAAACACTGCTTCCATGGGACCAGATGGCGTCCCAGGTTGCGTCCTACATGAACTACAAGAGGAACTAATCCCTCAAATAAAACAGCTATACAATCTCAGCCTCACTACAGGATATGTGCCCACAGAATGGCGTACAGTAACGGTGGTCCCACTCCACAAAGGTGGAGCCTCTACGGACCCTGGAAACTATTGCCCCATAAGCCTGACTAGCTTAGTCTGCAAGGCTATGGAGAGGATCATCATGGAGCTCATAAACAAAGACATTGGGGACCTACAGACACTAGATCCTACCCAGTTCGGCTTTGTCAAGAGCAGATCCTGCCTTTTGACCCTGGTTGACTTCTTTGAAACAGTCACCAAAGCCATAGATGAAGGGAAGGTAGTCCACACAGCCTATCTGGACCTTGCAAAGGCATTTGACACAAAACCCCACTCGGGCATCATAGATAAGCTATCCAGCTTAAATATAAACCCCTATGTCACAAGATGGGTCATAAACTGGCTCAAAGACAGAACCCACAGAGTGAGAGTTGCTAGAGCCATGTCAGACACGAAACCGGTCACAAGTGGCGTCCCACAGGGTTCTGTCCTGGGACCACTCTTGTTCGGTATATACTTTTCCGAGGTACAGGCAAACGTGGGAGGACTATGGCTCACCAAGTTCGCAGACGACTGCAAACTGGGCTCCATAATCAACTCTCCAGCTGACACAAACATCCTTCAAAAAGGTCTCACAGAGACAGATAACTGGTGCCAGCACCATGGTTTAAAGCTAAATGCCAAAAAATGTATAGTCATACCCTTTGGGCAAAACAATGTGCCCAAAAATTACCACATAGGCGGAAACCCATTAAGTACAGAGAACGTTATTAGGGACCTGGGGACCCAAGTTGATAGCAATCTCTCCTTTGAAAACCACATTGCCAAAGTGGTTAGAAAGACCTTCTACATAGCCCACCTCATCACGAAGGGTTTCACATCTAGATCAAGAGAGGTAATCGTGCCCCTTTATTCATCCCTCATCAGGCCCATCATAGAATACAATGCCCCTTTTGGGATGTACCTTACCCGACACCTGCAGCAATTAGAAAGACCCCAAAAGTATCTCACCAAGAGGATCAAGGGTCTCTAACAGAGGCCATATGCTGCTCGGTTAAAAAAACTCCAGCTCTACTCAGTTGCATACCGCCTACTTCGAGGCGATCTATGCCTGACATACAAAGCTATGTCAAATCCAGAATTAATGGACATGCTCCACCTCAGTAAATCTAAATCCCTTAGAGCCACACGCTCGAGGGACTTGAACCTCAGCACAGAAATAAATAGAACTTGCTGGAGGGACAGGTTCATAACCCAGAGGCTCTCTTCGCTCTGGAATAGAATTCCAGTTCATGTGAGGCAGAGCACCTCACTGAATCTCTTCAAGAAGAATCTCGATAAGTGGATGGGGGATCGTAGGTTTGTCCCAGGGATTACTCCCGTGTCACTATTAGACAGAGGCACAGTAAACTAAACCTTAAATAGGGCACAGTATACTCAAATCAAGGGGTGGCGTAAGCCATACAGAATCGGGCTAGGCTTATAATTGCCCCAGGGCAGATAGCCTAGTATGAACCTATGAACTAATAACAGCCTCGCATCAGGCTTTGTGCCCACTGAATGGCGCACAGCAACAGTTATCCCACTCCACAAAGGGGGAGCCACCACTGATCCAGGGAACTATCTACCTATTAGCCTGATGAGCCTGGTCTGCAAGGCCATGGAACGTATCATCATGGAACTCATAAACAAAGACATTGGTAACCTCCAAACTCTGGATCCCACCCAGTTCGGGTTTGTGAAGGGCAGATCATGCCTCCTGAACCTGATTGACTTCTTTGAGGCAGTCACCAAAGCTGTAGATGAGGGTAAGGTGGCTCACACAGCCTATCTTGACCTCGCCAAGGCTTTCAACACCATTCCCCATTCTGGAATTATAGCTAAACTCAATAAACTAGGCATAAATCCCTTATGTCACAAGATGGGGTGCCAACTGGCTCACTGACAGAACCCACAGTGTAAAAGTTGCAGACTTCAAATCTGACCTCAAACCAGTGACAAGTGGAGTACCACAGGGTTCAGTCCTGGGACCTCTCCTGTTTAGTATCTACTTCTCTGAAGTACAGGCTAACACAGAAGGCCTCTGGCTAATAAAGTTTGCAGATGACTGCAAACTAGGAGCCATAATCAGAAGGGCCTCGCTGAGACATATGCCTGGTGTCAGAGCCATGGCCTCAAGCTCAATGCCAAAAAGTGCAGTGTCCTCCCCTTTGGTAAAAACTCTGTACCCATGAACTACCACATAGGCAGCAATCTACTTAACACCTAATGCATGATAAGAGACCTTGGAACCCAGGTGGACAGTAGTCTCTCCTTTGATAGTCACATCGCCACAGTAGTCAGGAAGTCCTTCTACGTGGCACACCTCATCATAAAAGGGTTCTCATCCAGGAAAAAAAAAAAGAGGTCATCGTTCCCCTCTACTCAACACTCATTAGACCCATTATAGAGTACAACGCCCCTTTTGGAATGTACCTCACAAGACATCTGCAGCAGCTGGAAAGGCCACAGAAGTACCTCACAAAGAGGATTACTGGACTCAAACAAATGCCCTACACTGACTGCCTCAAAAAACTCCAGTTTTACTCCGTAGCATATCGCCTACTCCGAGGTGATCTCTGCCTAACATATAAAGCTATGTCAAACCCAGAGCTGTTGGACATGCTACACCTAAAGAAATCCCAATCCCTCCGAGCTACACGCTCTAGAGACCTAAACCTTGTCACCACAATAAACAGGACATGCTGGAGGGATAGATTCCTATCCCAGAGACTTCCCATACTCTGGAACAGGCTACCTATCTATGTCAAGCAAAGTTCTTCATTAGCACTCTTCAAGAAAAATTTTGATGAGTGGATGGGAAATAGGAAATACACCCCGGGGATCACTTCTGTGTCTCTGCTCAACAGTGGCACAGGAAAATAACTTTCTTGTGTGGCGTAAGTTAGGGAACCTTGTTGGCTAGGCTTACATAGGCCCTTGGGCCGATAGCCTAGTACCTACCTATGAACCTATAAGGCTTGACTATCTCCCTCAGGAAGCAGTTGGGGGACATTTGTCTCTGCACCAGAAAGCTTGGCTATCTGTAACAAAAGATTCTGGGGTGCAGAGTCTCATATCCAGAGGTTATACTATACTATACTACTAAATCTCACAAACCAATGTGAAAAGAATCTCCAGATGTTCCATCCAATCAGAGGGAAGCAGCATCTCTAGAAATAAAAGAGCTGCTAGAAAGAGTCAACCAGGAGGTCCCCCCAGACCACAGAGGATCCAGAACCTACTCAAGATTCTTCTTGGTGCCAAAAACGGCTTGGGACTTGAGACCAAATCTGTATCTCAATAAACTAAATCAGTCGGTGCTGCGGTAGTGTTGTCACCTCACAGCCAGATGTTGTCCGTTCGATTCTCAGCTAAAGCGTCTTCTGTGTGGAGACATGCGCAAAAGGGTGTACCTTCGTTTAAGGTGGTACATCAAGGCTGGCAACTCGGCATGTAAAAATCTTCTGCCAATCATTAGCAGACCGGAGTTCCGCTGTGGTGACCCCTAACTGGGAAAACCCGAAAGACACAAGAAGTCTGTACAGTATTCAAAGTTTTGGATGGTTATTGTTCAGTCCACTTTGCCGCTACTGCAAAAAGATGACTGAATGTACTCAATAGATCTTCAAGAGGTGTACTATCACAGCAAAATGAACAGGCACTCCAGAAGATATCTGCAATTCTGTCTGGGAGCCAGTCATTACCAGCTCAGGGCACTGTCCTTTTGTCTCACGGCAGCTCCCAGAATGTTCACAAAATGCATAGCAGTGGTAGCGACTCACTTGAGACTACTGGAATTTTGAGTGTTTCCATACCTAGACAACTGGCTCTTACCTGTCCCAAACAGGAGTCTCCTACAGACAAGGAACTACTTGCTCAAGTTGTGCGCCCAACTAGGCACCATTGTCAATTGCAACAAATCACAACTCACACCTACCCAGACTCTGGAGTTTGTAGATGGTCGTCTAGACACAGCCAGTCAGACAGACTCTTCCCTCTAGTCTAATTCAGGTACTGAGAAACCAGGTCAGGAAAGTAAACAAAATTCTTCTCTTCCAGCACAATTAATTTTACAAGCCTTGGGATCCATGACAGCAGCAATCCCCTCTGTTTCTCTGGCCAGATTTCACATGTAAATACTTCAACAGATGCTGTTGGTGCAATGGTCAATTCATCAACATCCCTTAACTGCTCCAGTCAGCATCACATAGGCATGCAAAAGGTACATTCTTACTCTTGGAAGGTCATTCATTTGTTTTCCCCTGACCATGGCCACAATGACCACGGATGTCTCCTCTCCCAAGTGGGGTGCGGGGACGCTACTTGGAAAGGACAGTCCACTGTATGTGGTCCCCTGAAGAGGGCAAGATGCATATAAATGTTCTGTAAATTACAGCAGTTCTCCTAGCATTGCAGGCCTTTCAAGATGCTCTTGATTGGATGGGAAATAGAAAATACATCCCTGGGATTCCACCTATGTCCCTGCTGGACATGAGCTAATTTACTGGCTACGCTTATAAGGTCCTCTGGGCCAGTACGCTACTAACTTGCTATAATCCTATGATCCCAGCCGGGGACAACTGCCTTTCAGATGGACAATATGTCAGTGGTCTGGTACATCAGCAAACAGGGAGGAACCACATCGTATTCATTTTGTCAAGAAGCATTGAGGGTGTGGAAATGCGTGATCTCTTCTGGTCGCTTTCTGACAGCAATGCCCATTCTGGGGAATGCCAGTGTAATTGCAGACCAACTAAGCAAGTCCATTGTGATGCTCACTAGTGGTATCTCAATGTCAGTGATGGAGAGGATTTTCTGTTGACAAGGCCAGCCCTGCTGCAATATATTTGCTTCCCCCTCAACAACAACTGCAGCAGTTTTTTTGCCCCAATCTCTCCAATGGGCGAGTCACATAGAGATGCTCGAGTCCATGACTGGTTGTAGAACACAGTTATCCTCACTGCAGTCTTCTGCCATCATCAGATTTGGTTACCCTTTCTCTGGCCTCAGCTTCTGCATCCGCCCTAGATACTGAATCACACTTCAGACCTCCTGTCTCACCAAAGAGGTGTGACTCATCCAGACACAGGCCTCAAACTGACCACATGTTTTCTCCAAATTCCACTGATTGCTAGACAGCCCAGGCTCTCCTCCCTGGTCCATCATATCTTATCTCAAAAACCTTCTACTAGAAGGATTTACAAAAGTAAATGGAGGAGATTTGTGTTTCAGGCTATCAGCAAGGACCTAGATCCTTTTTCAGCACCTGTTGCATCTACCCTTGAATTTTTAGCTTCAATTTTCAATGAAGGGGCTAGTTTTTCAACTACTAAAGTTCAATTGGCTGCAATTTCTAATTCTTACTTGGGCAAAAATAGCTATCTTAGCTTCTTTTAAACTACGTAAAGCCTTTCTCAAAGGAGCCTTTTTATTTAGAACTCTGTTAAAGGATCCTACTCTTCCTTGGGATTTAAGAATTATACTTCAGGCATTAATCCACACTCCCTTTGACCCTTCAGCCAAGGCAGATCTTAAATATTTGACTTGGAAAACCATTTTTCTAGTTGCCATCACATCAACTAGACAAGTATCTGAAATCCAGACCCTGTCTTCTAAACCTCCTTACCGTTTTTTTCACAAAGACAGGGTGTCTTTATGAACTATCTTTTTTGCCCAAGGTAGCTTTGGCGTTCAACATAAACCAGGTTATTAATGTACCAGTTTTCCCTCCAAACTTTTCAAAGTGAGAGTATATGCCCCACCTTTTGGATGTGCACAGACAACTTTGCTTTTATCTTTATAGAACCAAAGACTTCAGGAATACAGACCAGTTGTTTGTTTCCTTCTCTCCTAACAAACTGGGCAACCAGTTTCCAAAGTTACATTGACTAAATAGTTAACTGAATGTGTCTCCTTTTATGGTAAAAAAAAGGTTTATTCTTACCTAAGCCTCCTAGAGCTCATTCCTAGAGGTCTATGGTGGTCTATTCAGCCTACAGGTCAAGGGCTTACCTAAATGACATTTGTGCAGCTGCAACTTGGACTAATTCTTACATTTCTATTGCTCATTACAAATTAGATTTCATTGCCATGAAAACAGTGGCCTTTGGCTCTGCAGTATTCCAGAATATCCCTCCATAAGGTTCCACTCCATGAGGTTTCAACCGAGGTTCCAATAGCTGGGGAATCTATCCCATCAGTTGAGGAATGAATGAAAAGGACAACATCTGATAAAAAGTTATGTACTCACCATAGCGTTCCATCTATGTTGTCCAGTTTCATTCTTCTTCAGCTTCCCGCCCACCTTCCCCCATCCCCTGCTTCTGGAAAGATCTAAGAGTTGTACGGGAACCTCTGTTCTTTGAGCTCCACCTTCCTTCATCCTTTCTGCCTTTGTTAATGTAAAAGGTTGTCCCTTTATATCTAGGGGCAGCAAACTTGATCTGAGGTATGTTAGGTTGGGGACATTACGGGTAAAGGTAGGCGCTCCAGAGTTTTGGATCTGATCTGCTAGAAGCGGTTGAGTCGGATACAAACTCAGTTGACAAATCCACCACTGGTCTCCAACTTGAAATGAGACAGAAGAGGAATTGTAAAGTGTAAAGGATGAAAATGTTGAAGCCAAACTGACTTTAGGAAGCACTAAAGCTTTCTCATATGAAGTCTGGCCAGAAGAAGCAAAGGAACTTTGGATGCCATGTATCCCAGAGCCCTTAGAAACTTTCTGGCTGTAATGGAGGCCAGAGGAAAAAGGGATTGAATGGAAGCAATTAGAGTAAAAGCTTTAGGAGGAGGCAGGAATGTCAGCATTGGAATAGCTTGAAGCCTGCACCCAAGAAAGAAATCATCTTGAGGAGTCAGGAAGAATTTTTGGAAGTTCACTGTAAACCCTAGGGTTTGCAGAAGACAAATAGTATAGTGAAGATGCTAAATCAAAATATATGGAGAGAAAGCCTGAATGAGCAGTTTGTCCAGATAAGGAAAGATCTGAATTCCCCTCATCTTGCAGAAAGCAATCACAGGAGCAAGGCCTATGATGAAGATCCTTGGGGCAGTAGAGAGGCCAAAGCAGAGAAATGAAAATGCAAGGATGCAACAGAGAAACATAAAAATTTCCTGAAAATGGTAGACATCCTTGAGATCCAAAGCCTGAGAAAGAAGAGGAAACCAGGTTTGAAGGGATAACATTCGAAAGGAAGGAACCTTCAGAAAGGTGTTGAGCTGGGAGAGATCCATAATGGGTCTACACTTGCATTCCTTCCTGGGAACCAGAAACATTCTGGAATAAAATTCCTTCCCCTTTTGAGAAGGTGAAACTGCTTCGATGGTTCCTTGACACAAAAGGCCCTGAAGGACATCCAGAAAAAAGTGGAGCTATTCCTGAGGAGACTGGGGGATACCCAAAAAGGAGAGAAGGGATTTCCAAAGCATGTAGTAACCCTGAAAAATGATGGAAAGAACCCAAGAATCCTGAATGATTTGTAACCAATTTGGAAGGGACATGGAAAGACAAAGATAGAGAAACTTGGTGTGATGCCAGTGCCCCGGCCGAGCAATCAAGGAGCCACAATCCTCACCACTAACACAAGAGAGGGGCATCTCATATAGGATGAAAGGATAATAAATACACAAAGTAAAGTGCAATTTCCCTTAACAGCACACAGAGATCACAGTCAGTTTGGGGCTGGTCACTCCCTTGCTCTCTACTACATGGTCTAGATCTCAGCTTATTGGGCAAGATGAAACCTCTAGCATCCTCTTTGTCAAATCAGTGCTTCGTGTCCCTGGCCCAAGTAGCTCACACACACACACACACACACACACTTTGAGAAGAGTTTATACAACCACACAGGCACTCCTGGGGAAGGCTAGCACAGGTTCTCCCAGACTATATGGTAATACCAGCTGCTGCCACCCACTAATACTTATCAGCTAATCAAAGGCCCTTAAAAGGTGTCCAATTATTACTGTGCAATATTAATATCCAATTGGTAGTATAGCCCAGGGCTAAAGCTATTAGAGTGGCTTTGTACAATTTTACCAAAGGCATGCCAGTACTCTAAAGAGCTTAAATTATTTCTACAAAAACAGCCACAGTTGAAAGGGTTTAAAAATATGTAACAACAAATGGTCAAAACACAAGACAATACTTTTTACTACACAGTGGTAGTCAAGAGTTCAGAGATCACAGAGAAATACTTAAAATAATTCATTACTACAGTTCTGACATCACAAAAAACACTTGGTCTAATCTTTCTAGTTTCTAGCTATTTCCAAGAGAAAACACAACTCTAAGATAAACGTACATATACAACAAGACAGTGCTATGAGTTGGATGGTCAAGACAAAAATGCTTAATGCTCTCTGATTCTCTCTGTTTTTATAATCACATTCCTGGTTCATATTACATCATTCTTCACACTCTAACAGAAACTACATTTACATTCTTCCCCTCTGGGCAGAAACCACAGCAATAAAGGACATTTATGCATGCAAATTATGACCATTAACTCGGGCCTTAAAACAATAGGCAGGATGCCTCACTCTAGACTTACTGACTCTGAGGTTTAACACCAAAGTGTCACAACATGCTTTACTTGGTCAGTAGAGTGCACTGTTGTTACATTTTATTTCAGTTCCACATGTAACTCCATTTTTACCATTTAAAACAACAAGCCTGTGGTTTACACTAATATTTACAGATGACAGAATTATCTCCAAAATTCTATCTGGATAGGCTGGCAGCCTTCATCTATCTTCATCCAATCTTCAAACTTGGCTGAAGAGTGATGAAAGAATATAGTCAAACAGAACCAGGATTGTCTGGAAAAAGAGGCTTCTGAGCTGTAGGAGCCCAAGTGGACTTAGCGGGAGGGACCCTTCTAGCACAGTTTTTATCCTTGGGAGGAGAGCGAGAATGTCTACAGACAAAGGCAGACTTGGTAGGGTAATTCCTCTGAAATTTGGGAACAGGGGAAATAAAAATATGTTTCAGTCCTTCCACAGCTTCACCCTTTTCTTGAAGAGATTTGAAAAGATCAGCAGCTGCAGAACAAAGATATTTTATTGTCAAAAGGAACATCCATCAGCTTTGGCCTTGTTATCATTAGGTAGAGGTCAAAGGTGAAGCCAGGAGTACCATTTGATGGAATGGTGAGCCACTTCACAAAGACAAGGCCGAAGTCTTCCCCTCAGAATCAGAAAGATCTGAAATAACCTGAAAAGCCTGAGTGAGAATAGCCAAAATATACTTCGTTATATGGGTCTGATCATTGACAGCCCTGAAGGCCAAAGTAGCAGCAGTATATACTACCTTACTCAACATCTCCACAATTCTACTTCCTTGTCAGAGGAGAGCAGCTTAGTAGAAAGCAAATGCTTAGTGGGTTTATCAGAAGAGACAGAAATAACAGAAGGGTCAGCTGAAGGACATTTTTAAAGAAATTTACATTCATCAGGCACCTTACAAAACCTATCAGGTTATTTATGAGCAGGGGGCTGGGAATCGAGCCTGAGAAGCTGCAGAAAAAGTATTCAACAAGGCAGCAAGAACAGGAGGAAGAGCAGAAGGCTTGGAAGACTCCATTTTAAAGAGTTCATAATACCTCATTTGAACATCAGAAACCTGGGCACAGTCTCACTTTAAAAAACTCCATCATACGGGAAACAGTATCCCTAAAAGGAGAATCGGGGCTAATAGAAATCTCTTCTTCCAAACCACAATCCAAAGGAGAGGGGAAACTGGGAGGAATAGGCCAAAGATTCCTCATCAAAATCTGCTTCCTCATCAGATGAAACCTGCTCCCTAAGCCTTTTAAGAGGAGTAGAATACCAAGGGGGAGGAGGAGCAGAGACTCCCTGAGGAGGCTTCAAAGCCACAAGAGCACTGAACAAACCTTGTGCCAAATTCTGCCTTTCACACTGAGGGGTCCTTAGGAGCAGGAGAAATATGCCTAAGTCTTCTGCTTCTTTTAAAAAGGGACATCAGCCCAAATATTTTACATGGCTCAGACCCCTGCCTACACTCAATAAGCATAGGGGGAATCTCCTCCCTAACAAGGATTTGCAGAACACCGCTAGGCTCTTCAGAAATAATTAGCCGTGTTTCCCCTGAACATCTGAAATGGACATCTGTGGAGCCTCCAGTGACGTACAAGAACCCCGGTCCATGCTGGCCTCCAAAACGGGCATGGCAGAGGAATCCAAATGAAAAACCAGGTTGTCCTCATGGCTTTCACTAACCTCAAGAGAGATGTCCAGTGGAAGCAATACAGCAGAAGAATCTGACCAAACTTTCTTGGTCTTCTTCGCAGACAGCTGACCCTCGGTTCAGAATGATTCCACTATAGTACTCGGAGTCAAAAAAAAAAAAAACAATTTAAGACATTGGTTCTCTGGGTAAATAGCCAAAGAGGACAGATGGCTAAACAAAGCGGTTTTTGGGACCAAAGCCTAGCAAACAGAACAAGACATATGATCTTGAGAAGCACCTAAGCAAAACGAACACTGCTCATGATAGTCATTATGGGGACTCTGTTTCTCAAATTGGCATTTCCCCTTTCTAGATGACACGTAAACCAACAATCAGCTAAAAGTAAAACAAGAAGAAAAACTCCAAAGGGGCATGTGACACCCATGCACTGGCCCAATAATCAAAAAGTCTCAATCCTCACCACTAACACCGGTGAGGCACGTCCCCATTGGGAAGGATAACAAGTACACACACAGTAAAGTACAATTTCCCTTAAGAGCACACAGAGATCACAGTCAGTCTGGGGCTGGTTTCTCTCTCTCTCCAGATCCCCAATAAGACTACCCAATGCCACAGCTATATGGTCCAGATCTCAGCCTAGTGGTCAAGCTAAAACGTCTAGCACCCTCTCTGTCCAACCAGTGCTTCGTATTCCTGCCCAAGTAGCTGACACACACACACTTTAAGATATGAGTTATATACAAACACACAGACACTCCTGGGGAAGGCTGGCACAGGTGCTCCAGCTATGCCCCTTCCTGCCAGTCTATAAGGCAGTACCAGCTGCCACCAACCACTAATATCAGTTAAGGCCCTTACCAACGGGTATCCAATTATTACTACTGTGCACTATTATTATCCAAATAGTAAGTATGACTGAGCAGCAAGACTATTGGAGTGGCTTTGTACAGTATCACTATATACATACAATATACTCTAGAGCTTAAATTATCTCTACACAAAACAGCCACAGTTGAAAGGTTTAAAAATATTTAATAATAATACATAAAAACACAAGACAATACTTCTTACTACACAGTGCTAGTCAAGAGTTCAGACATCAAAGGAAAATGCTTAAAATAATATTGTAGAATAGTACTGACAAATATAGAAAACAGTTAGACTAAACTTAATGTTTTCTACCTTTTCCTAAGGGCAATCACAGTTCTAAAGAAATTAACATATAGAGCAAAAGCAGAGTGCTGGTGAGTTGTCCGCTTTAGACAAAATCCAAAATGCTCTCTTTCAGAGGCAGTCTTTTAAATTGATTATACATCACTGCTGACTCATTTTAGATTACATCATTTTTCCCCGATT
Organism: Protopterus annectens; assembly: GCF_019279795.1. Classification (NCBI taxonomy): domain Eukaryota; kingdom Metazoa; phylum Chordata; order Ceratodontiformes; family Protopteridae; genus Protopterus; species Protopterus annectens. The sequence goes on along the minus strand of NC_056751.1, from coordinate 575,675,659 downwards.
CCTAGGCTAACAGAAACTCAGAGTTTAACATATCTTTGATTTTGCATCTGGTTAGGAAACCACAGCAATTAAAGACATTATATATGAAAAATCTAGCAATTAACTCTGGTCTCAAAACAACAGAAAGAATCTGCTGGTCCAGACATCACGGCTCCGAGTTTGAGATCAAATAGTTATACAAGGCTTGACTTATCAGCTTTTTTCCAGCAGAGTGCACTGTTGTTACATTTTTGACGTTCAACATTTTACACAATTTTCTTACATTTAAGAGAACAAGCCTATTGCTTATATTAATATTTACAAGTGACAGAATTATCTACAAAATTATATCTAGTTAGGCTGGAAGCCTTCACATATCTCGCCCCCTCCGGAGAATTCAAACTAGTTTTTCAAGTGACCCTTAAAAAATGTTGCTTGAGAGGGTTAGGTCTATCTGAGTATACCTCACAAAGTAATAAGCCCAACTCGGCTTAATTAGTCAGGAACCACGAAGCACTGCAGTAAAGTTCTTTTATTGTAAAACCATGCACCAAATAGAGACGGTGTCAGTTGTTGAGCGCTTTCATCTAGTAACTCTAGATTTCTTCAGAAATACCTTACCCCACTCACTGTCTTCAGAACCCATCTGCATTGGAACTGCTAATCCCACTGCAGTGTTGCACTGACATATATGATTGCAACCCTAGGCTCCATCTTAGCAACTTGGCATTTTGCTGGCTGTCTTGGTGTAGCCAAGTTAGGGGATTCTGATCCATAACTACAGTGAATTTTCCTCCATGGCTGAAGTTTCTGCAGTGTCCACACTATGGCTAGACATTCTTTCTCTACCGCTGCATAGCATTCCTCCCTGAGTTGAAGCCTATGACTGAGATAAACCACTGGGTGCTCTTCTCCTTTTGAAGAAATCTGGCTAAGTAAAGCCCCCACCCATGGTTCGAAGCATCCACCTGCACAACAAATTCTTTGCTGTAATCTGGACTGGCTAAAACAGGGGGTCCTCCCAAAGCTTCCTTAAGCTTCTGGAATGCCTGCTCACATGCAGGGGTCCACACTATCTTATCTGGCCTGTTTTTCCTTGTCAGGTCTGTGAGGGGAGCAGCTATGGTACTATAACTGGGGACAAACTTCCGGTAGCACCCTGCTGTCCCTAAGAATGCCCTCACCCGCTTTTTGGTAACAGGTGCAGGCCATGCCTGAATGGCTTCATTTTTGGCAGGTTTTGGCCTGATCTTAACACTCCCCACTCTGTATCCAGGTAGAAGACCTCTGCCATAACCACCTGACATTTGCTCAGCTTAATGGTCAACCCTGCCCTCTGCAGTCTGCCCAGCACCTCCCTGACATGTTGAAGGTGCTCTTGCCAGGAATGACTGTAGATGACAATATCATCTAGGCAAGCAAGGGGAAACCCTTCTGTTCCTGCTAGGATATGATCTACCAGCCTCTGAAAAGTCGCAGGGGCATTTTTTATCTCAAAGGGCATCTTTGTATACTCATACAAGCCAAAATGAGTCACAAAGGCTGACCTCTCTCTACCACTGGGAGTCGAGGGCAACTGCCAGTAACCCTTGGCAAGATCAATGGTAGTAAGATATTTAGCCCCACCCAGCTGGTCTAAGACCTCATCTGTCCTAGGCATGGGGTAAGCATCTGACTCTGTGTGACTATTTAATTTCCTGTAGTCCACACAGAACCTGGTGCTGCCATCCTTCTTTGGCACCAGCACCACTGGGGAGGCCCAGAGACTGTTGGACTCTTGAATTACCCCTAGTTCCAACGTCTCCTGTAGCTCCTCCCTCAGAGTCTGTTTGACTCTCTCAGGCACCCTATAAGGGACCTGCCTAATAGGCCTTTAGAGTCCTGTATCCACCTGGTACTGCACCAGGTGGGTGCACCCTGCTTTCCCAGTGAACATGTCCCCAAACTACTGTAACACTGCTTGGATTTCTCAAACCTGGGTAGTAGACAGCTGCTGGGACATTGCTACCCCTTCCACTGAGGTATCATTCTGAGCCTCACTCAGATCATCAGTCACCAGATCTCCCTCCGACTCCTCCTGCAATCCACTGCAAATACTCAGCACAAGGGCCTCCCTATCATGGTAAGGTATCATCATGTTAACATGGTACAATTTGTCCTCCTGCCTAGTAGTTCTACCATATAGTTATCACTTACCTTTCTTACCACCTTACAGGGTCCCTCATAAGCTGCTTGCAGCTTGTTGTTATCTGACAGTAATGAGAACCATTACCTGCTGCCCTACAACATACTCTCTAGCTCAAGCATTCCTGTCATACCAGACCTTTTTCTGCTGTTGGGCTTCTGCCAGATTCTCCTGGGTCAAGCCCATGAGTTCCCTGCGGCTTGTCCTGAGGTTTAGGACATATGCCACAACAGACTTGTTGTGAGATTCACACTCACCTTCCCACTCATCCCAAATTAAATCTAGAGATCCCCTCATACCATGCCCATACACCAACTCAAAGGGTGAAAAACCTGTGGATTCCTGGGGAATCTCTCTGTAAGCAAACAGATGGGGCAAATATTTGTCCCACTCCCTCTTAAGCTGGTCAGCAAATGCCCAGTAGCATGGACTTGATTGTATAGTTTAACCGCTCAACAAGACCATTAGTCTGGGGGTGGTAGGGCATGGTCTTCAGGTGCTTCACCTCAGAGTACTTCTACAGACAAGCCAGCAGGTCTGACATTAAATTAGTACCTAGATCAGTCAGTATTTCTTTTGGGAAACCTACCCTGATTAACATCTCTAACAAAGCATTTGCCACCTTTTCTGCCTCAATGGAGGACAAAGCCACTGCCTCAGGGTATCTTGTAATAATCTACTACCACCAGGATATACTTTTTCCCTGTGGAACTTGGATACTCAGAGGCCCAACAATATCCATAGCTAGTCTCTGAAATGGCTCCTTAATCACAGACAAAGGCACCAAAGGAGCTCTCACCTTGTCTCCTGCCTTGCCTACCTGTTGGCACTGTTCACAGGTCCTGCAGTACTCTTGTTACATCTCTGGAAATTCCAGGCCAATAAAAGTTCTGCACAATATGCCGCTATATACGTTTTATGCCCATATGGCCTTCAAGGAGAATATCATGGGCTATAGCTAGAAGCGCCAGATGGTAGGCTCTAGGCACTACCAACTGTTGTATCCTCTCAACTTCTAGTCCTCCCTCAGGGGTCCACTCTCCATACAGTAACCCTTTGTCCCAGTATACAGACTGCCCTTCCCTTGAGAATCAGGTGACTCAATAACTACTTGCCTTGAGCCTTGCAATCTCAGGTCTGAGAGCTCAGACTGTATCAACTTTCTCTTTGTAACCCTTCCCAGCTCCCCTTCCACTTGAAGTCTGGCATCCTCTGACAGTGGTGCCTCACTGTCAGCCTAGGTACTACTACTCACCCCTACCTTTACCTCTGTCCAAGGGAACATCAGTACCCACAAGCAGCTGTGGCTCACCTTCAGTCTCACTGCTACAGAGTACTTCCCTCTTGGATGTAATCACCTCACCAGTCCTGGCTGCAAGTTTGCAGTGTGTCTGGGTCTGCCCCAGGCTACCAGACCCACATGCTTGTCTCTAAGCCTAACTGCGGGTGACTGCATGAGCACATGGCACTGCATTATCAAAATCATTCCCTATCAGGACATCTGCAGGGATATCTTCAAATACACCTACTTGCTGCTTTCCTTTTCCACCCCTCCCAGTCAAAATGACCCTAGCCAAAGGTATTTGGAATGGGGTCCCTCCTAAAGTTCTGACTGGATAAGACTGCCCAGGCATGTAGTGCTCCTTTGTAACCATTTCAGGCTTTACAATGGTTATACGTCAGAGGTTCTCTCTCTCTTAGCAATGGCCTCTTTGCCATTTACTACAATAGGATATAACCTCTTATGGTAGTTTGGTACCCTTGTTGTCTCAAGACAACCTACTTATTAGGATTTTGTCTTACTGGCTCCCTCACCTTTTGTTCCCCACGTTGCCTCCATGGACATCTTATATGCCACATGGCTCCACTGGCTGCATTTAAAACATTTAACCCTAGGTCATGGATGCGTACCTGGACTAATGGCTTCCCCTACTACTGTCAGATTCTGTTGGGGCAGTCTGGGCTGCCCACCATGGGTTCTTTTAGACCCATGAGCTGTACTGGGGGTCCCTTTCCTGTGCATGGATGCCCTGCTTGCTAGGTATAGGTCTTCCTTCTTCCCCAACTTATCTAAAGTAGCACATTGTCTATCAGCCTACCACATCCTTGTGACCTCAGGCAAAGTGCTAACGGCTTGCTCCCTCACCAAAAGGTCTGGCAGCCCTTCAAAAGTGGTGACCTGACATCCACTCACCCTCCTATGAAAATAAGTGCTCAGTTCAGCAACATATTCACACACACTTTCTTCTGCCTTGCATCTATGCTCAAAAAACTTTTTCCTGTAAGTTTCAGGTGTTAGGTTAAAAGATTCTAATAGACAATTCTTAACAGCAGTATAATCAAAAGAATTGTGATCAGAAAGTTTAGACAACACAGTTACAGCATTACCATGGAGTAAGGGGGGGTCAGGAACTGTACCCAGAGCCTTTGGTCTACATTATACTGTTTACATAGTTTCATTCATATGTTTGAGAGGCTATCAAAATTATCCCAATCTGTAAACTGTGGAAGAAATTTACTGACCTTTTGTGCTTCTGAAGTCTGGTTACTTCCTTCCCCATTACCTCCATGACTCTGGCAGAGAGTCAGCATCTCCTTTTTCCTGCTGCCTCTGCCTTTCCTTCTCCTCAGCTTCCAGACATAGCAGTTTCTCTTTCTCCTCAGCCTGTAGACATCTCAGTTTCTCTGCTGCTTCTGTTTCCAAATGCCTAGCCTCCAACTCAAGTCTCTTTAGCTCCAGAAGGATTTTTATGTCCTATGCAGAAAGGTTGAACTGGCCATTCTCTGAGTGTTGTACATCTCCACGGCCAGTCTGATCGCCCTCCTGACTGTTGCTTCCTGATGCAGCTGTGACCTAAGCTGCAATCATGTCTGCCTTAGTCAGGTTTCCATGCACCAGTCTCTTAGCCTGGCACATCTCAGCCAACTGACTCCTTGATAGCTTGTCACACTCCTCTGTTGACATGCTTGCCTGCTATCCCTGACAAAGCTAACAAAAGAAATAAAACAATTGTGATCTGAACTCTGAATATTCAGTGCGTGGCTGATTTAGAGTACAAAAACACCTTCAGTGATCACTGTACACAAGCTACAGGAATTCACTATCCACACCACTACAAGCCAATTGCCAGGCAATTAATATGTGGTGTGGATATTCCAACACTGCCAACCATTTAATATGTGATGCCTGTGCACTGGCCCAGTAATCAAGGAGCCTCAATCCTCACCACTAACACCAGTGAGGGGCATCCACATTGGGAAGGATAAGAAGTACACACACAGTAAAATACAATTTCCCTTAAGAGCACACATAAATCACAATCAGTCTGGAGCTGGATTCTCTCTTTCTCTCCAGATCCCCAATAAGACTCCCCACTGACACAGCTATATGGTCAAGATCTTAGCCTAGTGGTCAGGCTAAAACCTCCAGCACTCTCTGTCCAACCAGTGCTTTGTGTCTCTGCCCAGGTAGCTCATGCACACACACACACTTTAAGATATGAGTTAAATACAAACACACAGACACTCCTGGGGAAGGATGGCACAGGTTCTCCAGCTATCCCCTTCCTGCTAGTCTATAAGGTAGCACCAGCTGCCACCAACCACTAATATCAGCTACTAATAAGGCCCTTACCAAAGGGTGTCCAATTATTACTGTGCACTACTATTATCCAAATAGTGTGAATGAGCAGCAAGACTACTAGAGTGGCTTTGTACAGAATCAGTATATACATGCAATGTACTCTAGAGCTTAAATTATCTCTACACAAAACAGCCACAGTTGAAAGGTTTACAAATATTTAATAATAATAACACGAGACGTTACTTCTTGCTACACAGTGCTAGTCAAGAATTCAGACATCACAGGAAAATGCTTAAAATAATACTGTAGAATAGTTCTGACAAACATAGAAAACAGCTAGACTAAACTTACTATGTTCTACCTTTTTCTAAAAGCAATCACAGTTCTAAATAAACTTACATATAAAGCAAATGCAGAGTACTGGTGAGTTGTCAGCTTTAGACAAAATCCAAAATGCTCTCTCTCTCTCTCTGACAGTCTTTTAAATTGATAATACATCACTACTGACTCATTTTAGATTACATCATTTTCCCTGGTTCCCAGGCTAACAGAAACCCAGAGTTTAACATATCTTTGATTTTGCACCTGGTCAGGAAACCATAGCAATTAAAAACATTACATACAAAAATCTAGCAAGTAACTCTTTTCTCAAAACAACAGAATGAATCTGCTGGTCCAGACATCACGGCTCAGAGTTTGAGATCAAACAGTCATACAAGGCTTGACTTATCTTTTTCCAGCAGAGTGCACTGTTGTTACATTTCTGATATTCAACATTTAACACATTTTTTCCATTTAAGAGAACAAGCCTGTGGCTTATATTAATATTTACAAATGACAGAATTATCTACAAAATTCTATCTACCTAGGCTGGCAGCCATCACAGGGCACTTACCTGAAAATAGCTTGGCAACCAGCAGATGAAAAAGTGTTCAGATTGACAATTGGGGATGGCATATGGACTGATGGCAAAAACATTCTGAGGATGGTACATCACCTTTATACCATGCACGGGGAGCATACATGTGATGTACAATGTCCCTATTGCAACCTAAGGCTTTGGTATACCGTCCGGATGCCAGGCTGCCCTAGGCAAGGGATCCTTACTGTAGGGAATACTCAACAGTGACACAGAAGGACATCTAATAATGCCAGATGTGTCACATCAATTTTAACAGGCAGCAACCAGCAAAGGCAGTATTTCTGTAATGTTACCGCAACAATGGCCACATGGCAAAGTCAAGCATATACAAAGCAAACTAAAGCCAGTGACATTTTTCAGTCGTATTCTTATACCACTTGAAAAAGGTTTCCATCCCTGCATATAGGCATTATTAGCACTCCACTGGGGTCTAAATCAATCAATCAGAATATAAATAAATGAAAAAAGGGGTTCAACAGTCAACAAACACACTACAAATAAACTGAAGTGGTGACTAGTATAGTATGCAGTGCAAGTCTCCAAATCCAAGTAGGAATCCAATTAGGCATGAAACAAAAGTTTTTATTTATAAAATAAGATTGTGCTTTTGTCCTTACAAATCAAGGACTTTGTCAGAATACACTAAAACAAGCCTAAAAGAGAGTTAAATACCATGTTCAAACCAAACATCACTTGCTTATTGGCTAATACCAAATAATTTAATTAGTTGCAAGTTGAACCTCACTTACTAACTCCTCTTCTTAAAGAACTACTACTATTAGACTGTTTGCTAACATGACTGTGGTTTACACTGTTTAAGGTCTTAAACTTTTTGTGGACATCCCACTTAGTTAAAAAAGATTCAGAAGAAAAAAACATGTAAAGACAAAAACACAGCAAGTCAAAAGAAACCACAATTTGTTAAGCATTCTGTTGTTAAAGAAAAAAACATTTTGCCCCCATTTTATTACCTAGGTATAAGTAATTTCAATACAGGCTTAATACTAATATGGTCATTCAAACCAGTGTGGGTGGGTGGGGGGTTAAAGGCATTGAGTCAAAATTGCCATAAGAGTTCTTTATATTCCAACCAGCTTTCCCAGTCCCCTCACCTAGGATTAATGTCAATTAGTTCTAAAATTCCAAATTTAAATTCAGTGCATGTCATATCCAGTAATGTATGATTAAAAAGGGAATTTACTCGATGCTGAAAAATGATCATAAACTTGTTTTCTTAATGGTCCTTCAGTTTTTCCTACATATAATTTATTACATTTTGCACATACAACTAAGAAAACTAGTCTCTTACTCTCTCAACTTCCTCTTTTTTAGTGCACCTTAGTTTGTAAGGTGATCTCAAGGGTTAGGTACTCAGCCTCTAAGATACACGTACACTGATCACATGCCCCACATTTTTTGGTTCCATATCTAACCCTAGGTTGGGCTGTAAACCCCTCTCGCACAGGATTTTCAAGTTCTGACCCATTTTAAAAATAAATTTTAGACTGGATCCTACAATCCTCCCAAACTCAGAGGAATATGTAAACATATTCCAATTTTTGCTACTAATCTCCTTAGCTCTATCAGATGCATAATTAAATTCAACCACCATGGCTCTTTCAAAGTCCTTCATACTGCTTTCTTCTTTGTTGAACAGACTCTAACCATCAATCCCCTAAAGTAGCAAGGGTAGGTTCTTTCCATCCCATTCGCTGGGTATGTTCCCTGAGGTGTCCTGTAATAACCATCGTGGATATCCTCTATCAAAGAACACGTGTGCGACCTTTTCTATCTTGGGTGCGAGATCATCTTTATTAGAAGTCATCCTGGCAACCCTTATACACTGGTCCTTTACTAAACTCCTTTTTCTGAGAAAGAGTGGGCAGTACCAAATGGAAGGTATGAGTTGCTAAAGGTGGGTTTACAATAGATTTTTGATTTAAAACCTTTCTCTGTCAACTCAGTGGTAGTGTCTAGGCAGTGGATAGCTTTTCTATCAAAATGGTAAGTGAACTTCAGAAAATAAGTGCTCTTGTTTAAATGTTCTATAAATCTTGGGATGCTGTCTTCTGGACCATCCCAAAGGATGAAGATATCATCCAAAAATCTTAAGTAAAGGTTAAGATGATTGTGAAATTCTGAACCAAAGACAGCTTCTTTCTCCCATGCTAACAAAACCAGGTTGGCATAACTGGGGACACAAGCGACACCCCCTTAACTTGTCTAAAGGTTTCCCCTTCGAAGTACAAAAAGTTATTCTCTAACACTATGGAAGTCAGAGTACATCACACAATTTACACCTATCCTTATAAGTCTCCTCATCATGTAATCTCAATGTGGGAAGGTACAGTTGGTAGTAATGCTGTAATTAGCTTTATGTAGTGTCAGTTCCAAATTAGTATCATGAGGATTTAGTGTGAAGTAATGGCAGAGCAAAATAAGAATGATACTTCCAGATCACTCTAAGATGGCTGGAGCAAATGACAGGAGCAGTTCCCTAGTATGAAGGGAGATCCATATCAATTAACAATGGAGATGGTAGTACTGCAGATTGTTTTTTCATGTCCCCCCCCATACTCCTTAACAGATGAGCAAGACTGATGGGGAAGAACTAATGAGAATTTCCAGTTACATCACCACAGAAGAACAATCTAGTGGGACAGACAAATGGACAACAGACTAGAAAAGCCAGCAAGGGAGGAGGAAGAGGTGCTACCTAGTGAGATACACAAGATAAATGGATAACCTTTTTTGATTTAAAGTCTGAATGGTGTTATGCTCTATGAGTTGAAGAACTGTGTTCTCAACAATGGCTTTTTCATTGCAACGCACTGAGTAACTATTACAACATTGACTGAACTAAAGTTATTCCCACATAAGCCAAACTTTAAGTATTTAATGCCAAATTTATTTTGCAGTATCTGTACTAAATCCATCTTAAACAAAAATATAATTTTAATCCCTCCCCTCAACAAACAGTATCTATTTTTGGGAAGCATGTGAGAATTATACCTAAAACTACAGTATAAATCTCCACAAAAGTGGTATTTTAACTTAACACACTATAAAAATGCATTTAGTGAGCTGAGAACAAAGAAAAGTCTGCATAATGAACCTGGATAAAGGGGAAGTAGTAGTTTTAATGAGCACTTTACAATACACAGCAAAATTTTGCAACTGCAGAGTAACACATTTTTTGAACAATTCACTTTAAATGACATTCATTGGGAGCTCATAAGAATATTGATCTTACACAATTACAAATGCTGCAGAATAAAAGTGCCACCTGAATTTTAGACATTTTTGTCAATCATACAAGCATTCAAAGTTTGCACAGCATAACGAAAAATTAACCAAAATATTGAACTAAACACCAATGAGACTTAATACTGTGACCAGGGGGATCTACAAAATATTTCTTGGCATGTTTTATAAAAGTAAAAAATGTCTTTTTTCAAGATGATTTGATTAGTGCAGCATTTTAAAAAATCTGTACACGATGATTTCTCACATAGCATGTCTAAACATGGTTAGAGAATATTTATTAGTAAACAAGGCTTTAAGTGCGTATGCTACTCACAATTTACGGTATGTGTTAAAGTGAATCTTGTTGAATAATGGCATTGTTATGAGTGCTGCAAAAGGATTCGTTTATGCAAATACAGGAATCGGCAAGTGGGAAAGGAAGTGTGTGTTTATCTTCTTAGATCTGAATTTACATAAAAACTAATCAGATGTATTGATCATTTATACAGCATCACTGCCTTTCTTAAAATTTAGAGCCAATTGGTTGCTCACTGTTACTGAGTTATTAAATAATGTACTTTTTAAAGATACTGTGAATCAAATCTTTATCTAGTTTTTGCTTTAGACCCACAAATGTGCACTCAAGTTATTAAAACTAATATCAAAAATCAGGAAGCTAAAGTGACAAAAAGTATATTCATGTCATTACCACTGTTCTTTAACAAAGTGAGGAATCACAGGAATAAAATGTGTTGCAGTTCTGAAGAAAAAGATGTTAGCAACTGTCTATAGTCCTGACAGATATATAAGGATGGAAGACAAGAAGTAAATCTTAAAAGTATCTTGTAACTCCAACATCTTAAGCATCATGTGGCAGTTTGAATTGGTTGGTAACACCCACTATTTACATACAAAAAGGCTAACATAAAATTGTAAACAGAGAATGATAATTCTGGTTTGTGACATCACTTCAAATAAGGTGAAGAGCACATACCCATGTGATTTTTGCAAGCAATGTCCATATACTAATGTAGGTGTCAATGTTATGTTGACCTGTGCAAGTTCAAATAAGAACTACAATCTCAGCTTCAGTGGTGCAGTTTAACTCTGTAGGAAAACCTGTGATGTTTTTATGTGGGGAAATGGCCCATAGGCTAGCCCTGAGAATTTAAGAACATAATTATGACATTAAAGAAAAAATGACCACAAAGGTCTTGTATCAATTTTCTGTCGACTGCAACAATTTTAAAAATTACAAGTTATTTGCAACATTTGTCTGGACATGAGAAACAGAGGTTTTAAGTCCTCACTGGAAATAAAAGAATTAAGAGTTTCAGTGCCACTACCTTCGCAGGTATCTATTTTATTATGAATACATCCTACACTGCAATGCCAAGAGGGAGAGAGAGAGCTCTGACAACATCCCAGCTGATTGGAGTTTGATGAGAGACCGCAGCACTGGAGCTATATCTCTCTTTGGGACGGGGTGCTAGGGGCATGGCTGACTTGTCAGCCACTGTGATGATACTGGGACCAGAGTGATGAGACAGTAAATGGCTGGGCATCGGATGTGGTATCACCAAGAAGTCTGGAGGGTATCCCTCAAATGCACTGGCTACAGTTTTATCACATACTTAGTACTCTGCTCTTCACTGTTACATAATATAGGACTTTTTAAATGATGTCCATACCTGAATTATTTTTGATCAATTTGTGTGCATCTCGGTTACATACAGACTGTTTACTTTCTACAGCTGCATTGTCTTTGCTCTTAAACTTGCTTAACATAATTATAGTTTTCAGTACATAACTCCAACATTCATTATTATCTTGGTGTTTTACAATCACTCATTTTTACAAATTTCAACAACATATAATTTTGAGAAGTTTTCAAATAGCACAGCTTCCTGAAAATGCTTGAGTGTGGCAATAGTATAACTATGTTACTGTACAATGATTAGTGCTTCAGTCACAAGATACAATGAAGCTTTTAAATACTCATTTTAAATGCTCACTGCACAGCTCTGTTTTATTATGAAGAAGTCTTGTACTGTTAAAGAACAAATATACTAAAATCACTGAAACTGTAGTTGTGTTTGCTGGGGGTGGTGGTGTTGGGCTTGTTTAGCACATTAAGGATAAAGAAAGGGAAGGGTGCAGCTGGTGTGTTGTAAATACAGTGCTGGGGGGGGGGTCAGAGGAGGGTTAGGTACAGGAATGAAGTAGGTCAGACCCACATGCAGTGCAGAAAGTACAGTTGTGTACACTTACCATAAATGTAGATGTTCGAGTGTATTCACTGTTGCAGTCATCACTGTTGGGTTTTCCTGCTGGCAGGCAGCCCTCAGTCGGCCAGAATTCCAAAGTCTGGGTCCGTCGTCGGCTGCAGTCGGGTTCTTCCCTGATGTCAGTGCGCCAGGGGTATTTAGGTTGCAGCAGGCGCCATTTTCTTCAGTTTTTCTTGCCCCAGATGTCAGGTGCCCAATAAAGGCTAATGACTTTTGTCAGTAACATAAGCATGCACCAAAATAAACATTTTTAATTTCTTACCAGCAAATACGCCTCAGAAGTAGAGTAGAGTAGAGAGGTACAGAAGCATCCTATGAGAAAAATAAGTAAGGGGGATGGAGGGAGGGTAACCCAGACTGCAACAGTGAATACACTCGAACATCTACATTTATGGTAAGTGTACACAACTGTACTATGTTCATCGTGTTTCACTGTTGCAGTCATCACTGTTGGGTTGAATCCTAAAGCTATGGATGGGTGGCTGGCTAAACTACAGAAGGCGCGGCTATGAGGCCCTGCAGGACTGCAGTGGCAAAGCCTGCCCTGGATTTAGAGTAGAGAGGTAAATAGTAGTGCCTGGTAAAAGTATGCCCTGAACTCCATGTAGCAGCCTCTAAGATGTCCTTGGTTGGCACTCCTCTGAGGAAGGCTGCTGAGGTGGTTGCAGCTCTGGTGGAATGTGTCCTGATGCTGTTGGGGACTAGTTTACCAGAAACAGATGCAGTGGGCAATCCATTTAGAGATAGTTTGCTTTGTGATGGCCTTTCCCTGTGATTTAGCAGCATATGCTACAAACAATTGCTCTGTTTTCCTGAAAGTTTTGGTTCTGTCCAGATAGAAGAGAAGTTGTCTGTGTATGTCCAGAGAATGCAATATCCTTTCCCCCCTATTCTGTGGGTTTGGATAGATGAATAGTCTGATTCAGGGCTACTTTAGATATTACCTTAGGCATGGATGTTGGGTTTGTCCTCAGAGAAACCCTGTCCTGATGAAAGATAATAAATGGTTCCACAGCCATGAGTGCCTGTAGCTCTGATACTCATCTGGCAGAGGTTATTGCTAAAAGCAGAGCTGTTTTCCATGATAAAAACTTTATATCAGCAGTAGTGGCTGTTGCCCTTCTAGGAGGCCTTAAGTTTTTAGCTCCTCTGAGATACTGCTTTAGTAAAGGATGGGAAAAAATAGGCGGATCCGTATTGTAATGTGCTGAGATTGCTGAGGTATGTATTTTTATAGAAGAAAAGGATAGGCCCTTGTGCAGCATCTCTGTTAAGTATTGTAAAATCAGTGGAATGTTTGGGGTTGCTGTGTCAAACCAGAGCCTGGTTCCAGGCGCAGAATCTTTTCCATTTTCCAGCATAAGATTTTCTAGTGCTAGGCCTTCTGGCTTCAAGAATTACATCCATTACCTGTTTGGTAAGGGCAGTATTATACATGGCTACTGGATCAGCCAAGCTGCCAGATTCAGTGTTTTGAGATGACTGTGCAGGATCTGGCCTTTTTTCTGAGACAATAGTTGTGGAGTTTGAAGTAAAATCCAGGGTGGTCCTTGAGACAGATTCATTATGGTGGAGTACCAGAACTGAAGGGGCCAGTTTGGAGCAAGCAAAATCATTTTTGGCTTGTCCTGTTTGACTTTTAGCAGTACTTTCGGTAGAAGAGGCAGAGGAGGGAAGGCATACACTGAAAGGTTTTTCCAACTGAAGGACAGTGCATCCACTTTCCGTGCTTCTTTGTGGTAGACTCTTGAACAAGAGGTTTTTAGCTGGTAGTTTTGAGGAGATGTGAATAGGTCTACGTCCGGACATCCCCATGCCCCTATTATCATCTTGAAACCCTGAGGATCCAATCTCCATTCGTGAGGGTCTGTTAGGTTTCTGCTGAGATTGTCTGCTAGAGTGTTGCCTTTTCCTAGCAGGAATTGAGCTTGCAGGTGTACCTTGTATTTCAGTGCTGTGTTCCACAGAGTCATGGCTAGTCTGCAAAGAGGGTAGGAATGAGAGCCCCCCTGTTTGTTTATGTACCACATGACTGTAGTATTGTCCATCTTTATTAGCAGTTGTCCTGGTTGAAAATCAGGTCCTTGAAGGCTGTCAGGGCATTCTGTACAGCTAGCATCTCCTTCAGATTGATGTGCAGTTGCATTTGGTTTTCTGTCCATGCACCCTGGAGACATTTTCCTGCCATGTGAGCCCCCCATGCATAATCTGATGCATCTGTTGTTAAGGTTTGTTTGGCTGGAGTGAGATAAAAGGGCTTTCCCTTGTTCTGGTGGTAGGTCTTTGCCCACCATAGAAATTCCTGCTGAAGGCATGGTAAGATTGCAATGACTGTTTCCAGACTGTGGTGAAGCGGAGACCACACACTCTTTAGGTACCATTGCAGTTTCCTCATATACAGTCTTGCATATGGAATTAGTAGAATGTAGGATGCCATGAATCCCAAGGCCTGCAGAATTTTTCTTGCAGTTAGCTGGTTCTTTGTGGCCAACATTTTGAAGCATGTAGCTAGTTGCAACTGTCTGTCTGGTGTGAGGTAAGCCATCTGGGTTGTGGTATTTAGATGTGCACCCAGGAATATTATCTGCTGAGAGGGTACAAGGTTTGATTTCTTTTCGTTTACTGTGTACCCCAGGCACATTAGAAGCTTTTGTACAAATGCCAGATGTTGAAGAAGGAGGTCTTTTCTGTCTGCTTAAATGAGGCAATCATCAAAATAGGGGTATATTTGTATTCCCCTCTGTCTGCAGAAGGCCATTACTGGTGCCAGGCACTTTGTGAAGACCCTGTGTGCAGTAGATAAGCCAAAGGGCAGCGCAGAAAATTGGTAATGCTTCGAGCCAGCCTTGAATCTCAGATATTTCCTGCATGCTGGTCTTATTGGGACATGCAGGTATGCCTCTTTTAGGTCCAGGGTCATCATCCAAGCGTTCTAGCCCAGCATGGGCAGCAGCTGCTGAATGTGAGCATTTTGAATTTTGGAATATCCAGGAATGTGTTTAGAAATGATAGGTCCAGGATTGGTCTCCATGTTTTTTTTCCTTTCTAGGGCCCAAGAAAAGCCTTGAGTAAAATCCTTGCCCTTTTTCTGCATCCGGAACTAGCTGTATGGCCCTCATGTCCATGAGGGACTGTACTTGTTTTTGTGCCTCTGCCCATTGATTTTTTGGCAGGTCCAGCCATCCATTTGGTCTTGGCAAGGTATGGAAATGAAACTTGTAGCCCCTTGATACTATGTACAGAACCCATTTGTCTTGGGTTATATGGAGCTAATTTTTGCAAAAAAGTGCTAATTTCCCCCTAGAGGTGCTTTTAGGAGTAAGTGCTCGGAACTGTTAAGGGTGAGTCATTGAGACTGCTTTCTGTAGGGTTGCAGTCTTTCTTCTCCACCCTTGGGTGTGGATGCACTCCACTGTCTAGGTCTGCAAGAGGTTTGGGGCTGCGATCTCCCTCTGGGACACCTATATCTGCCCCTCTGTGGTCTGTCAGTATTTGGAAAGGACCAATTCTTAGCTGGCCAATTCCTGCTAAACCTTGGTGGTTGCACCTGTAAGAAATCTTTGACTGCCTGCATAGATTTGGCCTTGTCCTCCATTTTCTTTAATACCTCCTCTGCCTTTACTCCAAACAAAACATCATGCAGCAGAGGGGCATCTAGTAATTTTGCTTTAACATGATCTGGTAAACTTTGTTCTTTTAACCAAGCATGTCTTCTAATAACAATACCTGTTGCAGCGGCTCTGCAGGAGGCCTCTAAGGAATCAAAACCACAATGCAAAGTATGCATTCCAACTTGCTCAGTAGCATGCAATAAATCCTGTAATTCTTTGTTCTCTGCACACTCAGTAATAGTCAACATTTTTGTTCCAAAACTGACAAAAGATATTGTTGATATTTAAGCATATGAAATTGACAATTCAAAGCTCTAATAGACAAAGTAGCAGAAGTATAAACCTTTTTTCCCCATCTTTCTAAGGCCCTGGATTCTGTCGGAGGGATGGGGTTCTTTGCAGTGGCTGCTTTTACTCCCTTGGGACCCTGAGAAATAGTTTCTGGGTCAGCTGAAGGGTTTTTGAACAGAAATTTGTGAGAATCTGGTACCCTGTAATATCTATCTGGTTTAACTGGATCAGGAGGCAAGGAGTCAGGGGTCAAACTGGACTCGGTAAAAACATCATCCACAATATCTAAAACAGGAGGAATAGCCAAGGGCCTATGCTGAGGGAGTAAAAGGAAATCCCTGAGCCTTTTCTTAGATACAGAATATTCCTGACCTTCCCAATGGAAATGCTCTCTCATATCATGCAAGGTTTCCCCAAAGGAATAATCTTCAGGAGGAGAAGCTGAAGGAATAGATTCTTCAGCATCAGAATCCTCATAAGAGGGAAAGAATAATCCTGTTCAGAAGAAGAGACAGAAGAAATAGAAACCTGATCAGATGAGTCATAGTCTGCCTCTTGCCTAGGCCTTTTATCAAGAGGTGGATGGGAACCCCTTATCATAGTTAACAGGTCTTCGGCCATCTTGAGCATTTGCTTTTGTGGTCTGGAGGCCTGGTCAGCAGAGGCCTGCACTTGTTTCTTTGTCTTTGCTGGCACTTTAGTCTTAGAAGCTGAAGTCATCTTTACATATAATTGAGTAGGCCTGAAAACTCCCTCAGAAGCAGGTGCCTGCACAGCGGCTCCAGACCCATCTGAGGGAAAATTGTCCGAAGGGCCTGTCCCTTGAGATTCTGATGGCCTTGTCGGCTCCTCGTGGGAGACAGTATCGGCTTGCGGCTCCAAAGTGACAAACATCAGGGGCTGCAAAAGCGCCTCACTGACGACCGACGAACCAGCAACTGGCTCTGGTGAAATATCGTCGTCCGCTTTGGACCTCGGAGGCATGTCCTTTTCCTTTTCTTTGCGTTTTTTGTAAATTCCAGTAGTCGGATGAGTATCCAACGACATTTTATAATTAAATCATCTTCCAAAATAATGGAAAGCAAAATCGTACCAACGCTTTATAGTGCGTTAGTTAAATCTAGCACAAAACCAACAACTAGCTATGTCGTGGTCAGGGCCTAAGGCAAGGAATACAGTAAGAATGGAAGTCCTTATTAGGTATTTGCTTCCCACAAGAAATACAATTATTAACTTTTTCTGACATCGGTCTGGAGCAAGGAAAAAAGTTTCCCCAATGGAGTACTTAGCTTTATAATGAAGTCTTCGGATCTGAAATTCGCACACGAAAATCTCAGGAGTCGGCCGACCGGCACTTGCGAACTGCTTCTGCTTCGGGCACCGCGCGGCAAGAAAGACTGAAGAAAATGGCGTCGGCTGCAACCTAAATACCCATGGCGCACGGACATCAGGGAAGAAGCGGCTGCAGCCAACGCCGGACCCAGACTTTGTAAATTCTGGCCGACTGAGGGCTGCCTGCCAGCAGAAAAACCCAACACTAATGACTGCAACAGTGAAACACGATGAACATCGGTCAGTTCTCATGCATGCAGGACTTCAGAAAGCAATTTGAAGTAACTTGCATTAGCTGTAGGAACAAAAAAGCTACCATCTTTAAATCTTTTGCATTTTTTCTTTTCACTGTTGGGTTGAATCCTAAAGCTATGGATGGGTGGCTGGCTAAACTACAGAAGGCGCGGCTATGAGGCCCTGCAGGACTGCAGTGGCAAAGCCTGCCCTGGATTTAGAGTAGAGAGGTAAATAGTAGTGCCTGGTAAAAGTATGCCCTGAACTCCATGTAGCAGCCTCTAAGATGTCCTTGGTTGGCACTCCTCTGAGGAAGGCTGCTGAGGTGGTTGCAGCTCTGGTGGAATGTGTCCTGATGCTGTTGGGGACTAGTTTACCAGAAACAGATGCAGTGGGCAATCCATTTAGAGATAGTTTGCTTTGTGATGGCCTTTCCCTGTGATTTAGCAGCATATGCTACAAACAATTGCTCTGTTTTCCTGAAAGTTTTGGTTCTGTCCAGATAGAAGAGAAGTTGTCTGTGTATGTCCAGAGAATGCAATATCCTTTCCCCCCTATTCTGTGGGTTTGGATAGATGAATAGTCTGATTCAGGGCTACTTTAGATATTACCTTAGGCATGGATGTTGGGTTTGTCCTCAGAGAAACCCTGTCCTGATGAAAGATAATAAATGGTTCCACAGCCATGAGTGCCTGTAGCTCTGATACTCATCTGGCAGAGGTTATTGCTAAAAGCAGAGCTGTTTTCCATGATAAAAACTTTATATCAGTAGTAGTGGCTGTTGCCCTTCTAGGAGGCCTTAAGTTTTTAGCTCCTCTGAGATACTGCTTTAGTAAAGGATGGGAAAAAATAGGCGGATCCGTATTGTAATGTGCTGAGATTGCTGAGGTATGTATTTTTATAGAAGAAAAGGATAGGCCCTTGTGCAGCATCTCTGTTAAGTATTGTAAAATCAGTGGAATGTTTGGGGTTGCTGTGTCAAACCAGAGCCTGGTTCCAGGCGCAGAATCTTTTCCATTTTCCAGCATAAGATTTTCTAGTGCTAGGCCTTCTGGCTTCAAGAATTACATCCATTACCTGTTTGGTAAGGGCAGTATTATACATGGCTACTGGATCAGCCAAGCTGCCAGATTCAGTGTTTTGAGATGACTGTGCAGGATCTGGCCTTTTTTCTGAGACAATAGTTGTGGAGTTTGAAGTAAAATCCAGGGTGGTCCTTGAGACAGATTCATTATGGTGGAGTACCAGAACTGAAGGGGCCAGTTTGGAGCAAGCAAAATCATTTTTGGCTTGTCCTGTTTGACTTTTAGCAGTACTTTCGGTAGAAGAGGCAGAGGAGGGAAGGCATACACTGAAAGGTTTTTCCAACTGAAGGACAGTGCATCCACTTTCCGTGCTTCTTTGTGGTAGACTCTTGAACAAGAGGTTTTTAGCTGGTAGTTTTGAGGAGATGTGAATAGGTCTACGTCCGGACATCCCCATGCCCCTATTATCATCTTGAAACCCTGAGGATCCAATCTCCATTCGTGAGGGTCTGTTAGGTTTCTGCTGAGATTGTCTGCTAGAGTGTTGCCTTTTCCTAGCAGGAATTGAGCTTGCAGGTGTACCTTGTATTTCAGTGCTGTGTTCCACAGAGTCATGGCTAGTCTGCAAAGAGGGTAGGAATGAGAGCCCCCCTGTTTGTTTATGTACCACATGACTGTAGTATTGTCCATCTTTATTAGCAGTTGTCCTGGTTGAAAATCAGGTCCTTGAAGGCTGTCAGGGCATTCTGTACAGCTAGCATCTCCTTCAGATTGATGTGCAGTTGCATTTGGTTTTCTGTCCATGCACCCTGGAGACATTTTCCTGCCATGTGAGCCCCCCATGCATAATCTGATGCATCTGTTGTTAAGGTTTGTTTGGCTGGAGTGAGATAAAAGGGCTTTCCCTTGTTCTGGTGGTAGGTCTTTGCCCACCATAGAAATTCCTGCTGAAGGCATGGTAAGATTGCAATGACTGTTTCCAGACTGTGGTGAAGCGGAGACCACACACTCTTTAGGTACCATTGCAGTTTCCTCATATACAGTCTTGCATATGGAATTAGTAGAATGTAGGATGCCATGAATCCCAAGGCCTGCAGAATTTTTCTTGCAGTTAGCTGGTTCTTTGTGGCCAACATTTTGAAGCATGTAGCTAGTTGCAACTGTCTGTCTGGTGTGAGGTAAGCCATCTGGGTTGTGGTATTTAGATGTGCACCCAGGAATATTATCTGCTGAGAGGGTACAAGGTTTGATTTCTTTTCGTTTACTGTGTACCCCAGGCACATTAGAAGCTTTTGTACAAATGCCAGATGTTGAAGAAGGAGGTCTTTTCTGTCTGCTTAAATGAGGCAATCATCAAAATAGGGGTATATTTGTATTCCCTCTGTCTGCAGAAGGCCATTACTGGTGCCAGGCACTTTGTGAAGACCCTGTGTGCAGTAGATAAGCCAAAGGGCAGCGCAGAAAATTGGTAATGCTTCGAGCCAGCCTTGAATCTCAGATATTTCCTGCATGCTGGTCTTATTGGGACATGCAGGTATGCCTCTTTAGGTCCAGGGTCATCATCCAAGCGTTCTAGCCCAGCATGGGCAGCAGCTGCTGAATGTGAGCATTTTGAATTTTGGAATATCCAGGAATGTGTTTAGAAATGATAGGTCCAGGATTGGTCTCCATGTTTTTTTTCCTTTCTAGGGCCCAAGAAAAGCCTTGAGTAAAATCCTTGCCCTTTTTCTGCATCCGGAACTAGCTGTATGGCCCTCATGTCCATGAGGGACTGTACTTATTTTGTGCCTCTGCCCATTGATTTTTGGCAGGTCCAGCCATCCATTTGGTCTTGGCAAGGTATGGAAATGAAACTTGTAGCCCCTTGATACTATGTACAGAACCCATTTGTCTTGGGTTATATGGAGCTAATTTTTGCAAAAAAGTGCTAATTTCCCCCTAGAGGTGCTTTTAGGAGTAAGTGCTCGGAACTGTTAAGGGTGAGTCATTGAGACTGCTTTCTGTAGGGTTGCAGTCTTTCTTCTCCACCCTTGGGTGTGGATGCACTCCACTGTCTAGGTCTGCAAGAGGTTTGGGGCTGCGATCTCCCTCTGGGACACCTATATCTGCCCCTCTGTGGTCTGTCAGTATTTGGAAAGGACCAATTCTTAGCTGGCCAATTCCTGCTAAACCTTGGTGGTTGCACCTGTAAGAAATCTTTGACTGCCTGCATAGATTTGGCCTTGTCCTCCATTTTCTTTAATACCTCCTCTGCCTTTACTCCAAACAAAACATCATGCAGCAGAGGGGCATCTAGTAATTTTGCTTTAACATGATCTGGTAAACTTTGTTCTTTTAACCAAGCATGTCTTCTAATAACAATACCTGTTGCAGCGGCTCTGCAGGAGGCCTCTAAGGAATCAAAACCACAATGCAAAGTATGCATTCCAACTTGCTCAGTAGCATGCAATAAATCCTGTAATTCTTTGTTCTCTGCACACTCAGTAATAGTCAACATTTTTTGTTCCAAAACTGACAAAAGATATTGTTGATATTTAAGCATATGAAATTGACAATTCAAAGCTCTAATAGACAAAGTAGCAGAAGTATAAACCTTTTTTCCCCATCTTTCTAAGGCCCTGGATTCCCTGTCGGAGGGGATGGGGTTCTTTGCAGTGGCTGCTTTTACTCCCTTGGGACCCTGAGAAATAGTTTCTGGGTCAGCTGAAGGGTTTTTGAACAGAAATTTGTGAGAATCTGGTACCCTGTAATATCTATCTGGTTTAACTGGATCAGGAGGCAAGGAGTCAGGGGTCAAACTGGACTCGGTAAAAACATCATCCACAATATCTAAAACAGGAGGAATAGCCAAGGGCCTATGCTGAGGGAGTAAAAGGAAATCCCTGAGCCTTTTCTTAGATACAGAATATTCCTGACCTTCCCAATGGAAATGCTCTCTCATATCATGCAAGGTTTCCCCAAAGGAATAATCTTCAGGAGGAGAAGCTGAAGGAATAGATTCTTCAGCATCAGAATCCTCATAAGAGGGAAAGAATAATCCTGTTCAGAAGAAGAGACAGAAGAAATAGAAACCTGATCAGATGAGTCATAGTCTGCCTCTTGCCTAGGCCTTTTATCAAGAGGTGGATGGGAACCCCTTATCATAGTTAACAGGTCTTCGGCCATCTTGAGCATTTGCTTTTGTGGTCTGGAGGCCTGGTCAGCAGAGGCCTGCACTTGTTTCTTTGTCTTTGCTGGCACTTTAGTCTTAGAAGCTGAAGTCATCTTTACATATAATTGAGTAGGCCTGAAAACTCCCTCAGAAGCAGGTGCCTGCACAGCGGCTCCAGACCCATCTGAGGGAAAATTGTCCGAAGGGCCTGTCCCTTGAGATTCTGATGGCCTTGTCGGCTCCTCGTGGGAGACAGTATCGGCTTGCGGCTCCAAAGTGACAAACATCAGGGGCTGCAAAAGCGCCTCACTGACGACCGACGAACCAGCAACTGGCTCTGGTGAAATATCGTCGTCCGCTTTGGACCTCGGAGGCATGTCCTTTTCCTTTTCTTTGCGTTTTTTGTAAATTCCAGTAGTCGGATGAGTATCCAACGACATTTTATAATTAAATCATCTTCCAAAATAATGGAAAGCAAAATCGTACCAACGCTTTATAGTGCGTTAGTTAAATCTAGCACAAAACCAACAACTAGCTATGTCGTGGTCAGGGCCTAAGGCAAGGAATACAGTAAGAATGGAAGTCCTTATTAGGTATTTGCTTCCCACAAGAAATACAATTATTAACTTTTTCTGACATCGGTCTGGAGCAAGGAAAAAAGTTTCCCCAATGGAGTACTTAGCTTTATAATGAAGTCTTCGGATCTGAAATTCGCACACGAAAATCTCAGGAGTCGGCCGACCGGCACTTGCGAACTGCTTCTGCTTCGGGCACCGCGCGGCAAGAAAGACTGAAGAAAATGGCGTCGGCTGCAACCTAAATACCCATGGCGCACGGACATCAGGGAAGAAGCGGCTGCAGCCAACGCCGGACCCAGACTTTGTAAATTCTGGCCGACTGAGGGCTGCCTGCCAGCAGAAAAACCCAACACTAATGACTGCAACAGTGAAACACGATGAACATCGGTCAGTTCTCATGCATGCAGGACTTCAGAAAGCAATTTGAAGTAACTTGCATTAGCTGTAGGAACAAAAAAGCTACCATCTTTAAATCTGCAAAATAAAGTAGGGGACAAGGATTGTAATCCATATGGAGCTATCCCAATGGAGGATTTGTTTTCCAAAGTGTTGAGACAAGGAGCCAGCTGCACCAGCAAGACAGGTACAGTTTATCAGGGAGCTTGTGGCAACTCCAAGTACAATTATGATGCAAACATACCTTCTACTAACACAGTTGGACTATAACTAAAAAGGATTGTATGTTTTAAATACAGAAAAAACAGCTTACTAAGATTATTATGAGAGAAAGAATACATGATCAGTAACTTACGAGGCAAACTGCTTACAGCAGAGTATTATCTGACCACAGAGCAGATTTACTTTCCCCCTTGTAAAATTCATGAAGACAGCAAGGACACACTCAGGCAGTGCTGTAACTCCTTTGCTTGAAGTTCTTTTAACATTTAGGACAGTGGCATACAAAGAAGAGATGGCAGAGCTATCGTTAACGGTAAACTATGAATTAGCACAAACTGCCTGCAACAGTGTCCATGTAGTGTACATCTTTTACTCAAGAGTATCCAAAGATGTTCTTTTGCACATCTCATTTCATATGGAACTTCCTCAATGCACATTTATTCGACTGTGAAGGTCAGAGGAGGAAACAAAGCTCTCACAACACAGGTAAGGTCAACTTATGCTGTAATAGCCGAAGACAGTTTGTTTGTCTTTTCAGCTTTTCCCAGTTAGGGGTCGCCACAGTGGAACTCCAGTCCGCTAATGACTGGCAGTCTATTTTATGGTGCCAAGGTGCCAGACCGACGCCCAACCTTCAGCGAAGGCACGCCCATTCACGCATGTCTTTCGAAGGTGACTCAACTGTGGAGAAGACATGCAGGCTCCACACAGAAGGCACTCCAGTTGAGAATCGAACAGGAGAACCTCTTGCTGTGATGTAACGCCACAGCTGTACCACCGTGGAACAGCTGAAGACAGTACACCTTCAAATCTGGACCAGAATCCATGCTTAGAAATACTATCCCACAAACCCACTTTTATAACGGCATCCAGTAAATACTGAAATGTTGGCACTCGTAAAGCACAGTGCTGATACTCAGAAGCAAAAACAGAACATGAACGCATGAGAAGAGCGAAAATGGAACATCCTCTGCTTTAAACTTTTTTTTTTTTTAAGGGGGACTTGCCCCTACACCCTCCAAACTTACTAATTCCAACTACAAGACTGCCATAACTCCCAAAAAAAGGGAATATTATGAGACATGGCCATCTCTGACTTGACATATGGAAGTCCAGTTTTTCAGTCATTCAGTTCCTACACTTCAGAACACACTGAAACAGGTCCCAGCATTTCAACCCAATGAACACCACGAAATGAAAACAAACGTCATTACGTGCGGTTATTTTATGCCATTCAGAACATGTGGGACAAGCTTAAAATGATGAAGCTAGACAATTAAACAGGTCCTTCTCAACTGCAATAGAGACACTAGCACTGCTGAAAGGCAGCAGCAATATATATATATATAGCAAAAATGTACTGGGAGTGGGTAAAAAAAATGACAACATGAAATAAGCTACATGGGCAAAATGACTGACAATCATTTAAACACATCTGGCCAATGCAGGAATGAAGCAGAATAGTACACTCACTATGAAAAAAATCAGGTATACATGCTCTAGAAGAAAAGGATTAAAAAGAATTAAGTATGGAGGTACAGAGTGATACATTTACCATTGTACTTGTGAGTGAAATAATTTTGAATCCAAGAATAATGAGACCAGAAGATTGTAAGCTGAGGCTATAGAGGACCACAGGAGCAAACAATGTCAAACGTCAAACCTCCTGACCTGCATGGATACAGAAACAAGTGCTAACATGAGTCCAGAAGGGGGCAAGTCTGGTGGATCACTCCTGCGGTCTTTGACTTCTTGACTTATGATCTTCTGGTCTCTCTATTCCCAGAATCTAAATTGCTCCAATCACAAATGTGAAAGAAATCCATGATAAGCATCACAACTACACAAAGGGACAGTATACAGCACAATGTCATTCAAACTAAAGATGGTGTGGGAGAGGAAACAGCTGGCAGGGACAGAGTTAAGATACTGGCACAGTGGGAGTCCAGATAGTCTACAAGTTTCTTTCCCACTATTGTCCTTTTCACATTTGGATTATATTTAACTTGTTTAGTAGCATTCAACTAGAGCAGCAGGTAGCATGAAACATTCAGTTCCTACATGTGTACAAACTTGGGAGCCCTAAAATAGTTACTGATTTAACTAGGAACAAATTGTCACTATCCCAATAGAAAACTATGTCCTTAAAGTAAAACAGAAACAAATAAGTGGACTTGTAGTTAGTACAGGAACAAATAAGGTGCAAATGTGCATTTGTGTAGCACTTCCAGGCTGTAACTAAATACAACCAAATGTTCAAAACACTGAAAAAATAGTTGGTTATGGGTATGTTGGAAGGAAAGAATAAATGCTCCATGTTCTGAAGGGCAGTGCACCATCTGGAAACAAGCATCCATACTGCCAATGCATTCATACTCAGAGTAACTGCCAAAAAAGAAAGAACCTACAGACTTCTTTTACAGAAACTTGTTTTTGTTGTTGTTCTTCTTTCGGCTTTTCCCAGTTAGGGGTTGCCACAGCGGAACTCCGGTCCGCTAATGATTGGTGGTAGATTTTTTACGGTGCCGATGTGCCAGCTCGATGCCCAACCTTCAACGAAGGCATGCTCATTCATGCATGTCTTTCAAATGCCACTCGACCGTGGTGAGGACATGCAGACTCCACACAGAAGGTGCTCCAGCTGAGATTCAAACGGGAGAACCTCTTGCTGTGATGTGACAACACTACCACTGCACCAGGTGGCCTAGTCCCAAGAAAATATGACAAGCAATCAAGTGTAATGTTATGCATTAATACTAATAGTTTTTTTGGCTAAAAATATTAATTAGAAAAAAGCTGCATTCTTAGGTCACAACAGTTTTATCTGCCATAATGTCAAAATGTTTCCTTTAGTAACTATTTTTTTCTTTTCCAGATACTCATTACTCCTTTAAAATGAACCGGGGAATGGTTTTCTGATCTTGGCACAGACTTACCACCACCAGTGCTGCCAGGATAACCATACTTCAGTGGTATGTCTTCTGTGTTCACATCATCCGGTGGGGCTTCATCATCCGACAGAATAAATGAAATCACTTCTTCATTTGGGACAAAATTGCCTGAATAATGAAACAAAAACATGAAGTTTATATTCACTTACAATCACAAGTAATTAAAACGAATTGATCACAGGTGATGGAGGTATACTGAAAGTACAGTTTTGTACACTTAACATAAATGTAGATGTTCGAGTGTATTCACTGTTGCAGTCATAACAATTGGGTTATCCTGCTGGCAGGCAGCCCTCAGTCGGCCAGAATTTCAAAGACTTGGTCCAGCGTCGGCTGCTGTCGCTTCTTCCCCGACGTCAGTGTGCCAGGGGTATTTAGGTTGCAGCCGACGCCATTTTCTTCAGTTTTTCTTGCCCCAGATGTCAGGTACCCACCCAAAAGTCTAGGCTAAAAAGATATGCCAATAAAACATGCATGCACCAAAATAAATAATGCTCTCCTCTACAAGCAAATACACCACATAGGTTGCATAGATTAGAGAAGTATAGATGAGACCCAGAAAAAATATGGGGGATGGAGGGAGGGTAACCCAGACTGCAACAGTGAATACAGTCGAACATTTACATTTATGGTAAGTGTACAAAACTGTACTATGTTCATTGTGTTTCACTGTTGCAGTCATAACAATTGAGATGAATCCCAGAGATATGGATGGGGGGATGGAGCTAAATGGCATTAGGAGCGGCTATGAGGCCCTGCAGGACTGCAGTGGCGAAGCCTGCCCTGGATTTAGAGTAGAGTGGTAAATTGTAGTGCTTTGTAAAGGCGTGCACTGAACTCCATGTAGCAGCCTCTAAAATATCTTTGGTTGGTACTCCCCTGAGGAAGGCTGCTGAGGTGGCTGCGGCTCTGGTTGAATGTGGCCTAATGTCATTAGGTACTGGTTTGCCATGATGCGAATAGCAGAAACAGATGCAGTGGCCAATCCACTTGGAGATTGTTTGCTTTGTGATGGCCTTTCCTTGTGGTCCTGCAGCATATGCCACTAGTAATTGTTCTGTCTTCCTGAAGGCTTTGGTTCTGTTCAAATAGAAATGTAGCTGTCTGTGTATGTCCAAAGAATGCAGAATTCTCTCCCCTTTATTCTGTGAGTTTGGATAGAAAGTAGGCAGATGAATAGTTTGGTTAAGGGCCACTTTTGATACTACTTTTGGCATAAAGGTTGGGTTTGTCCTCAGGGAAACCCTGTTTGGATGGAAAATAATAAAAGGTTCCAGAGCCATGAGAGCCTGAAGCTCTGAAACTCGTCTTGCAGAGGTTATTGCTAGGAGCAGAGCTGTTTTCCAAGATAAAAACTTTATATCAGCAGTAGCAGCTGGCTCAAAAGGAGGCAGGGTAAGCTTTTCTAAAACATAATTGAGGTCCCATGCAGGAACTGGTGATCTCCTAGGAGGCCTTAGGTTTTTGGCTCCTCTAAGGAACTGCCTTAATAAGGGATGAGAAAAGATTGGTGGCTCAGTATTGTCTTCTTCTTTCGGCTGCTCCCTTTAGGGGTCGCTGAGCTGAAATTGCAGAAGCATGAATCTTTATAGATGAAGAAGATAGGCCTTAGTGCAACATCTCCGTTATGTATTGTAAAATTTGAGGGATATTTGGTGCTGCTGTGTCAACTACCTGAGCCTGGTTCCAGGCACAGAATCTCTTCCATTTTCCAGCATAAGATTTTCTAGTACTAGGCCTCCAGGATAACATCCATGACTTGTTTGGAGAGAGGCGTGTTTTGTATGACTACATTATCCGCCATGCTGCCAGATTTAGCATCTTGAGTTGGCTGTGTAGAATCGGATTGTTATTCTGAGACAGTAGATGTGGTATTTGAGGTAAGATCCAGGCTGGGCCTTGCGACAGGTTCCTTAGGGTTGAGTACCAGTACTGGCGGGGCCAGTCTGGGGCAATCAGTATCATCCCTGGCTTGTCTGACCTTTAGGAGCACTTTGGGGAGGACAGGCAGTGGGGTAAAGGCATATACTGAAGGATAGGACATCCACTTTTCATGCTTGTCTGTGATAAATCCTTGTGCAGAAAGTCTTTAGTTGGCAGTTGTGGGGAGATGGAAACAGATCTTTGTCAGGGCATCCCCATTTCCTTATTATCATGTTGAAGACTTTTGGATCCAATTTCCATTTGTGGGGATCGATGAGGTTTCTGCTTAGTTCGTCTGCCAGAGTGTTTTTCTTTCCTGGCAGGAATTGTGCCTGTAGATGTACTTGATAAGTCAATGCTATGTCTAGTCTGCAAAGGGGGTAGGAGTGAGTGCCTCCCTGCTTGTTTATGTACCACATAACTGTGTTGCCTGTCTTTATCAGTACCTATCCTGGAAGGAGCAGATCCTTGAAGGCCGTCAGGGTGTTTTGAACAGCTAGCATCTCTTTCAAATTGATATGTAGATGCTTTTGGTTTGCCGCCCATGTACCTTGAATACATCTTCCTGCCATGTGGGCTCCCCAGGCATAATCTGATGCATCTGTTGTTAATGTTTGTTTGGCCGGGGTTACAGTGAATGGCTGTCCCTTGTTCTGTTGACAGGCCTTTGCCCACCATCGAAATTCCTGTTGCAGGCAGGGAATAATCGTAATTATTGTTTCCAGGCTGTGGCAATGTTGGGACTAAACACTTTTTAGGTACCATTGTAGTTTCCTCATGTGCAGCCTTGCATATGGAATTAGTAGAATGCAGGATGCCATGAAGCCCAAGGCATGGAGAGTTTTTCTTGCAGATAACTGGGTCTTTGTAGCCAACATTTTGAAATAGGTAGCCATTTGCCTTTGTTTATCTGGTGTGAGATAAGCCATCTGGGTCAATGTATTTAGGCTTGCACACAGGAATATTCTCTTTTGGGAGGGTACTAGTTTTGATTTCTTTTCATTTACTGTGTACCCTAGGCCTGTTAATAGTTTCTTTACAAACGCCAGATGTTGTAGTAGGAGGTCTTTGTTTTCTGCTTGAATGAGGCAATCATCCAAGTAGGGGTATATTTGTATTCCTCTTTACCTGCAGAATGCCATTACTGGTGCCAGGCACTTTGTGAAGACCCTGGGCGCAGTAGACAAGCCAAAAGGCAGTGCAGAGAATTGGTAGTGTTTCGAGCCAGCTTTGAACCTGAGGTATTTTCTGCATGCTGGTCTGATTGGGACATGTAGGTATGCCTCTTTTAGGTCTAAGGTTACAAGCCAAGCATTCTTGCCCAGCATGGGTAGAAGCTGCTGTAGGGTCAACATTTTGAATCTTGGTATATCCAGGTAAGTGTTCAGAATTGATAAGTCCAGAATTGGTCTCCATGTTTTGTCCTTTCTGGGAACCAGGAAAAGCCTTGAGTAAAATCCTTGTCCCTGCTCTGGTTCCAGTACTTGTTGAATGGCCCTCATGTCCATGAGGGATAATACTTGTTTTTGTGCCTCTGCCCATTGATTTTTGGCAGATCTGGCCACCCGTTTGCCCTTGGTAGGGTATGGAAATGAAACTTGTAGCTCCGTGATACTATGTCTAAGACCCATTTGTCCTGGGTTATTAGGTGCCAATTTTGACAAAAAAGTGCTAATTTTCCCCCTAAAGGGGCTGCTTGAAAATAAGTGCTTGGTACGGGCAAGGGGGAGTCATTGGGACTGTTTCCTGTATGGCTGTGATTTATCTTCTCCACTCTTGGGAGTAGATGCACCCCACTGCCTAGGCCTGTATGAGCCTTGGGGCTGGGATCTCCCTCTAGGGCATCTATATCTGTCCCTGTGTGGTCTGTCTGAAATTGGAAAGAACCAATTTTTCGAAGGCCAGTGTCTGCTAAACCTTGGAGGTTGAACCTGTAAGAAATCCTTGACTGTTTGCATGGATTTGACTTTGTCTTCTATTTTCTTTAACACCAAAGTATCATGTTGTAAAGGAGCAAACCACAGCAAATGCCCTCAAGCCAAGGAAAACCAAATGATGCTTTAACACTCTTTATTCAAGACAAAACGTTTTCGCCCCTGCTATGCAGTAAGCTTCATCAGAGTTGTTTCTGATGAAGCTTACTGCATAGCAGGGGCGAAAACGTTTTGTCTTGAATAAAGAGTGTTAAAGCATCATTTGGTTTTCCTTGGCTTGAGGGCATTTGCTGTGGTTTGTCGCTGTTTTCCAACTTGGTTTCACTAGTATGTTGTAAAGGAGCATCTAATAATTTTGCCTTAACATGATCAGGTAGACTTTGTTCCTTTAACCGAGCATGCCTCTGAATGACTGTACCTGTTACTGTGGCCCTGCAGGTGGCCTCCAAAGAATCAAAACCACATTGCAAAGTATGCTTTCCCACCTGTTCGGTTGCATGCAATAAATCCTGCATTTCTTTATTTTCTGCACAATCAGTAATTGTCAACATTTTCTGTTTAAGCAATGACATAAGATATTGTTGATATTTAAGCATATGAAACTGACAATTTAAGGCCCTTATAGCCAAGGTAGCAGAAGTATAAATCTTTTTTCCCCATCTGTCTAGAGCCATAGAATCCTTGTCAGAGGGGATAGGGTTTTTTGCAGGGGCAGCTTTGACCCCTTTGGGACCCTGAGAGAGTTTCTGGGTCAGCAGCAGGGTTTTTGAAAAGGAATTTATGAGAGTCTGGAACCCTGTAATATCTGTCTGGCTTAAATGGAGCCAGAGGTAAGGAATCAGGGGTCATAATAGACTCTGTAAATACATCTACAATGTCTAATACAGGTGGTATAGCTAGGGGCCTATGCTGCGGGAGTAAAAGGAAGTCCCTGAGCCTTTTCTTAGGCTCTGAATAATCTTGGCTGTCCCAGTGGAAATGCTCCCTCATGTCATGCAAAGTTTCCCCAAAAGAATAATCCTCAGGAGGAGAGGCTGAAGGGATAGATTCTTCAGCATCAGAATCCTCATAGGGAGGAAGAGAATATTCTTGATCAGAGGAGGAATCTGAAAAAAATGGAAACCTGATCATAAGAATCATATTCTGGCTCTTGCCTAGGCCGCTTATCAGGAGGGGGATGTGAAACACTGATCGAAGTAAGTAAATCTTTGGCCATCTTGAGCATCTGTTTTTTGGGCCTGGAGACCCGGTCATAAGAATGCTGTACTTGTTTCTTTGTCTTTGAAGATAAAGTCGTTTTAACAAATAATTGAGTAGGCCTGAAAACACCCTCAGAAGCCGGTGCCTGCACAACGGCTCCGGACCCATCTGAGGGAATAGTATCCGAAGGTCCTGTCCCTTGAGTTTCTAGCGGCCTGTTCGTCTCCTCGTGGGAGTCGGTATCGGCCTGTGGTTCCAAAATGGCGGGCGTCAGGGGTGGCGAAAGCACCTCACTGAGGACTGACGAACCGGCAACTGGCTTAGGAGAAATATCATAGTCAGCTTTGGACCTCGGAGGCCTGTCTTTTTCCTTTTCTCTGCGTTTCTTGTGAATTCCAGTAGTCGGATGACTATCCGATGACATTATGTAATTAAATCGTCTGCCAAAATAATGAAAAGCAAAATCGTACCAACGCTTTATAGTGCGTTGGTTAAATCTAGCACAAAACCGACAACTAGCAAAGTCGTGGTCAGGGCCTAGGCAAGGAATACAGTAAGAATGAAAGTCCTTATGAGGTATTTGCTTCTCACGAGAAATACAGTTATTAACTTTTTCTGACATTGGTCTGGAGCAAGAAAAAGGTTTCCCCAACGGGGTACTTAGCTTTAGATGAAGACTTCGGTCTGAAATTCGAACACGAAAATCTCAGGAGTCGGCCGACCGGCACTTGCGAACTGCTTTGCTTCGGGCACCGCACGGCAAGAAAGGGGCAAGAAAAACTCAAGAAAATGGCGTCGGCTGCAACCTAAATACCCCTGGTGCACTGACGTTAGGGAAGAAGTGAAAGCAGCCGACGCCGGACCAAGACTTTGGAATTCTGGCCGACTGAGGGCTGCCTGCCAGCAGGATAACCCAACTGGTATGACTGCAACAGTGAAACACGATGAACATCTTCAAACTCACTAAGATCTACTCGACTAACATTATAAAACAGAACATGCAGAGTGTTGCCTTCTGATTACTGGAGACAAGCTGGGCCTCTGCTTTAATCAGAGCAGACAAATGGTAATGCTGAACATCCTTGCTCAGCTCTCTCCCGACTACTTACTATCAGATAACCAAATGCCCATCTTACGGATTTTTAGGGGTTGCATTTCCAACAGACCAGGTCAGTGATGTCTGGAACAGTACAACTATAATGCCTCTAATCACAGAAGCAAATGGATTTCATTTCTTACTGAGGACTCACCACATCACATACTACAAAATTTTCAGCATGTACTCATTTATCCAAGAGGAGGCACTCTGTAGAGGGTCAGTGTTACAACTCTCTCTGCTGCTATCTTTGCATGTGCAATGCTACCATACACAGGGATAGGAAAGTAAGCTTAACTACTACACCACTGAGTTTCACC
Organism: Protopterus annectens; assembly: GCF_019279795.1. NCBI lineage: Eukaryota > Metazoa > Chordata > Ceratodontiformes > Protopteridae > Protopterus > Protopterus annectens. Next base: position 575,643,192 of record NC_056751.1, on the reverse strand, counting down.
CCACTCACTGAGTAAATCCAATACTCATGAAAAGAAAGAAAAAAAGTACAATGCAGTAAAATTATAACAACGCATAGATTTCCCTAAGTAGATTCAACCTCAGACATTGGTTGGACAGGGCATTCAAACACCTGTGGACAGTGGCAGGGAAATATGTACCCATTTCGAAAGACGTACGTCACTGTAGAGCTTCTGAACTGACTCATTCAAATGGATGACAAGTAAGCCTATCAATCAGAATATTTAAGCTTCAAGAAGAAGGGTTCTTTAAAGATGAAAAAACCTGTATAAATACCCTTTACTAAACCGCTTAATCATTTGTAATGACAACAGTGCTGTCTTACCTCAAAGTTATAATATACAGAGAAACCTGAAACATGAAAACACTATGAAGTAACTGAGATTCAAATCAAACAACAGCCTAATGCCGGTCAGGACCACCTTCAAGCTAAGTGACTGCAGTAACACAGGACACCTACACACCAATATGAAGAAAGTCTGCAGCTCAGCAGGATACAGCTAACAAATGGAAGGCATTGTGGCAGATTTTATCACCTCTGAAATCTCCACTGGAACACATGGCAGGAACAAGGGAACAAAAAGAGAAGGCAGGTTCTAAGTGGGACTCTGCTTCTCATAGCAGGTGAACACCTTTAGCTTGAACTAGGATACTGCCCTGTACCGAGGAGGAACTGAGATCAAACCTTTCTCAGCTACCACAGGGCAATAAGAACAAGTACTGGTCTTCTCTGAATTGATAAGGAATAGAATAAAAGGAATGAAGAAAGGAACAAAACTCTTCCATGCCACTGCAGAGATAATGTTTATGTCACGGAATGTCTTACAACTTACTGAGCAAGTACAACAGAGAAGAACCACATTCTACTCTGTGGGGAACAGGTTAATGAATGCCCCACTACTTTAAGATCCTGATCATACAGGACTTCCAAATCCTTAACTCAAGTTGAGGACTAGTGCTGGAACTTAAGGAGTCTGCAATTTCATTTACTTCCCATGGAGTCTCAACAGTAGTTGAGATGATGCCTCAGTTTATGGCCCAGTGCCACACCAGCATTATTCTCTTAATAGGTACAGGAGAACCAGGCGAGTGCCACATTTTTTTTTTCACACACCACACCAACTGGACTACACAAGGAAGGACTATCACTTTAACTCCCCTTCTAAAGCTTTCAGTGAGTGCAATACTACCCAAAGTTCTTGCTGGACTACAAAATCCCCCCCCCCCCTTCCTGGAGGTCCACTTTTTTTTTTTTTTTTTTTATTCGAAGAAAGAGCTTCCCAATCTTCAAGCAAGGTGCCCACCATCAGCAACTGTGAAGGGTTCTTTTACAAAGAAAGGAAGCCACAAAGAAGACTGTTGGGAGTTGTCACTCTGCATACCAGTTACAAGGATTAGAGGATGGCATGCAAAGTTTTGTAGCCAATTACACCTGAAAATCAACTGTAACGTGTGCACACACACTGTACTATGAAGACTGTGGATGCCAAGGCTCCTGAAGCACATGAAAGTCTGAGCCTGAACCCTTCCTCTGCATTTTGAGGCATGCATATGGCATCATGAACATAGGGCTACTAAGGCCGAAAAGCAAAATACAAGTACGAGCTTGAACCCTTTCTCTGCATTCAACACAGGATATAAAGTTTATATATTTCATGGGCTTTTTCCAAGAGCAGGAATAAACATCAGTTGAGGAATTCTACCACTTCGTGGAGTTATTTTTATGGTCTGAAACAACAGGAGTGCCCATGCAATGGAAATTAAAAGAAAGTCCCTCAATGAGTCTACCAGGAACTCCAGATAAGTGAACACATGAATGCTGTTCTCCTGCAAGGCCTCCACCATTACAACTAACTTCCTCTAACTCTACAGGTAGAAGAGACCAAATGGCAGCCCTTTGTACTGAAAATTATGTAAACCAACAGCAAACCAAAGAGACTTTTTAGATGGACCTAGACACTAATGTGAAAAACAGTGCCTATCAATGTTCAGTGGCACCATCCAGGCTCCCTGAAACAGCAGGGGCTTGACCTCCTTCAGAGTCAGTTTGCAAGTTGATGGTCTGATGTGCTTGCTGAACTTGTTGCTCATATCTAGAATAGATGAGAAGTCTCATACACCCCTAAGAATAAGGAAAAGGTGAGAATCAAACCCTTTGCCTTTCTGTAAAGGATCAATAGGCTCTACTATGTGCACTTTTTCACTTTTGTAGTAAAGTGTAGGTCTGTCTCAAGAGGTTCACATAGACTGCCTAAGAGTGTGAGCTACTTTGTCCTTGAGAAAGTCAAAACTCCACTGTTGCACACCAGAGATTCCACAAACCAGTGGGACCTCAGAACCAGCCTCCTATGTGTAGTCAGTATGTGTCAGACAAGTCATACGCTTTGAAGACTTTGCCAACACACACAGTGGAAGTGGAGACAATACTGCCAAATACTTGAATTTACTAAACTATTGATCTGTGATTATCTTAAGAAGTCTAGTCTTATATTCATGTGGCAACTTTTAGCCCTTATAATTTGCATATGGATAACTCAGAGGTTGGCGAAGAAGGATATGTCAGAACATTTACTTCCTGCTCCTATCCATGAGGAGGATGTTTATTCTATGCAGGGCCTTTTGTTCCCTAGAGAACCAAGGAGGCCTAAAAGAAGAAAAAGTGGTTGGGAAGGTACTACAGAGACCCTTCAGTGTACTTGACCATCAAGGTTCACAGGTAAACTGCCTGTTTGGGCTGTATTAAACCTAGCAAATTACCCTCAACGATGAGAATCAAAACCTTGAAGCTTGTGTCTGTGAATTAAACACTTCAACCATTATGTCAACCCCTAACCAGCTTGACCAAACGGGTAGTGTTGGTCCTTGCTCGAGATCTGTTGGCTAATGAAACACTGTAACATTATTTCTGGTACTGAGCACATTGTTTCCAAGATAAATGTCAAGGTTAACATCCATAAAGTAAGAGTAGCTACAAAGAATACTGGCAAAGGGATCAGGCACAATCTCACTGCATTATACAAGAAGTCAAACACTTGCCCCTTGCATCATGAGGTGACTACTTTTAAATGATCTAAGATGGATGAAACAAATCTTGCTTTTTTCCCACTTTTCTGAGAGTTAAAAAAGTTCAGTTACAGGCTTGCTGTTCCTGAACTGTTTGAAAGTTTCTGTGAGGCCATTTTTGCTTGGGCTGAAGGAGGGTCTCTGTGTTCATCAGTGGCAGTGACTAACATTGAGCAGCTTTCCTGCCCCCCGTAGAGGTGGTTACTGACTTGAAACTGTAGTTTTATTGGCCACTAGGGGTCATTTCCATAACTCCTTCATTTGTCCTCAGAGGAGTGGTTTAAGGCAGTAACTTGTAGTTTATTGGCCATTTTGGGTCATTTCCTGTCTTTTCCAGCCCCCTGCTATAAAGCGCGCATTAGCGCGATTTAGCCCGATTTAGCGCGGAGTTGCTACCGTTGCACACTAGGGCAGCGCCAGTTAAGCAGGTTTAAACTATTCGGGCTACCTAAAGTCCACTCTTCAAATTTTCCCTTAAAACTACCTTCCTCGAACCATACTACTGATCTAATCAGCGTATCCAATAATTAAAAAGATCATCTCTACTTGACTCCAAGTAGACTATTCTCTATCTGTTAAACGTAGCACTTGCTCCTACAGTACTTATTACCTTGATACGGCACTCTTGTCATAGATAGTACCCCAAAAAGGCAACCCCCCATTTCTCGGTCACCCACGTCCCTCGGAATCTTTTTTAAAGTTTTTTTGTCTATTCCTTCTAGCATGTCGAGGGATCAGTTGCTAGTGTCCTCTCCTGCTCAGCTGGTGAACCTGGGAATATTGAGGCAATGTTACAATTGCCTCATGTACACAGACAACCCTCTCCTCCTCCCACAAAACACAAATACATGTGAGAGATGCAACTATACGGCCAAACTGGAGGCTGAGCTCTCTCAACATAGGACTGGCAAGACCAGTCAGGAGGAGAAGGTTACCACACACACTATAGACCCAGTCTCACATAGTACCATTACAACCTCAAATCATACACATAAACACACAAAGACATACTGGAGGCTCTGATCAAAAATCTACCAAAACAGCAGAGGCCACCAAAGCAGACACCCAAACAACCACCACCTCAGAACACAACACCTGCAACACATAGACCTCACAGTCAGAGTGTCAAACAGTCACAGCCCTTAAGGCCAAACACAATGCCAGACACACTAGTCATTGGTGACTCCATAGTCAGACACACTGACGTCCGCTCACCAGACTGAGTAAGGAGAAGGTCACAGTAAGCTGCCTGTCGGGCGCTAGAATCCGCCACATAACGCAAGCACTCAGGTCTCTCAACAGCAGGTACAAATATGACTCAGTCATTGTCCACGCTGGTGTAAACGACCTGAGACGCACCTCCTTGGACTACATGAAAAGAGACATTGAGGAGCTCTCTGATTATGTAGCCCAGGCAGGTATGACCCTGACCTTGAGCAGTATCCTACCTTCACCAAGAATGATGCCACAATACAGAGATAAGATGATCAGCTTTAACAATTGGCTTAAACACTGGTGTCATTCAAAGGGGATCCAGTGTCTGTCTGCCTGGGATGACATGCTGGACAAGCCACGCTGCTTCGCAAGGGACGGCTTGCACCTGTCACCCTGGGATTCCGGATATTGGCAAAGGCTCTTGCCACCCCATAGTGCCTTTTTAGGCAAGGCTCAAATTCTAAACCTACCACCCTAGAACACAAAAAGGAAAAAACTAAGGGTAATGCTGCTCAATGCCAGAAGTCTAAATCTCAAAATGCACGCACTAGAGGCCCTTCTCAGTATGGAGAACATCGATGTCTGTGCTGTGACAGAAACCTGGTTCAAGGCTCCTGAGAGCACCCCAGCGCTATCAGGTTTTACCTCATATCATGCGTTCAGCCCCAAAATCCGGACAATACCAAGAAAGGAGGGGGTATCCATATTCATCAAGGACACCCACACCTCAAGACTGGTGGCAACGCACGATGCATCGGAGACCATCCAGGTGCAATTAACCATAGGCAAGACTGCTCTGCAAATTGTAGCATGTTACAGGCCACCCTCACAAACTCAGGAACCTCACATGGCCTTCCTGAAAACACTAGAGGGATAAATGTATCACCAAACACCATCATACTAGGTGACTTCAATTACCCTAATATAGACTGGGAACACTACTCAAGCCCAAACACCCTAGCCCAAAAGTTCCTGGAATTCATAAACTCAAATGCCATGGAACAACTAGTCACCATCCCCACAAGAGGAGATAACATACTTGATCTCATCATCACGAACATGGGAGCACAATGTTCAACACCGGAGGTGTACCCCTCACTGGTGAGATCAGACCACAAACTAATCTCGCTGGAGGTCCTCATCCCACCCCAACCAAAAGAAAAAAAGACCACAGTAAAGAACTTCTCAAAAGCCGACTTCACACTTCAAAAGACTAGTGTGGTCTCCTTTAAGGCCCCGAGCGGCGGAAAACAGTACTCAAGCCGCTGAATCACTTACAAATGCCTTCTACCAGCACCTGCAGGACTGCATGGATAAGGCAATCCCAAGCAAAACAAAGACTCTTTGTACCAAAGGCAAGCGTCCAGTCTGGTGGACCCCAGCCATAAACAAACTCTACAACAAAAGGAGGAAGCTACTACAAGATAGAGCAAAATCCTTAAAAGGTAAGACACCCTTGATCACTATAAGTAAAAAACTAAGAGCTCTCATAAAATCATCCAAAGCAAATTTCGAGAGAAAAATAGCTAAAGACTCAATAAGGCCTTCTTTAGCTATGTTAGAAACCTGGGAGGAAACTCCCAGATATGCTCAGAGCTAGTTCAAAATGATGTGAAGATTACTGATCCTACAGACATTGCCAACATACAGGCTGACAGGTTCAGTGCAAACTTCTCCCCCCCCCCAAAAGGAGAGATATCTATACCAAACGATTGCAGCCCCCCCAAACATCTCCAGCGCCCAAGTGAGAACTGCTCTCTCCAAAGCAAAAAACACAGCATCCATGGGACCTGATGGTGTCCCCGGCTGTGTGCTCCATGAACTCAATGAGGAATTAAACCCACAGCTAGGACAGCTGTTTAATCAAAGTCTTACCTCTGGATACGCACTCCAGGGAGTGGCGCACTGCAACTGTGGTACCACTTCACAAAGGCGGTGCCTCCACCGACCCTGGAAATTACCGGCCCATTAGCTTGACAAGCCTTATCTGCAAAGCCATGGAGAGGATCATAATGGACCTCATAAATAAAGACATAGGGAATTTGCAGACTTTGGATCCAACCCAGTTTGGCTTTGTCAAAGGCAGATCATGCCTTTTAAACTTGGTTGACTTTTTCGAAACAGTCACCAAAGCCATTGATGAGGGAAAGGCAGTCCATACAGCCTACCTCGATCTGGCTAAGGCCTTCGATACAATACCCCACTCGGGTATCATTGAAAAACTCATCAGCTTAAATGTCAACCCATACAGCACAAGATGGGTTGCAAACTGGCTGAGTGACAGAACCCACAGGGTCAGAGTTGCTGGCGCCATGTCAGACTTATAGGCACCAATGGAAGTTCAGTTTCCACCAATATTGATATGGTATCAAATAGTGAAATAAATAAGAATAATATAATGGATGTTGTTAACAATGTTAACTTACATGAAAGTGGTGATTTTAAAATATTTAATTACACTTCTCATCCAATTTCCTCGGATCATTATGATATATTTTCTAAAGGGATGAAGTATATACCCGATTATAGTTTTGATATTACAGATACCATGGTTGAATTCAAACTGTTTTTGAGAAAACTTAATTTGGGTATTTTTTTCAAGAATCAAAATAGTACTGCTATTCTACAAACGGGTGAATTAAAAAAGAAAAGTACATTCACCCCACCAATGTGCATGACTTTAACATCTTTTGAAAATGTGGTTAATCCTCAGTTTTATGCCTTATATAATAGATACAAATACTCAAGCGGGGACAAAAAGAATAGAAACATGATTTTTGACACTGTGAAAAGTTTATGTGAGAAAAATATTAGAATTATGTCCGCTGATAAGGGTGGAGGTATTGTGTTTTATGACAATGACAAATATATTAACAAAATTTTTGAATTGTTGAACAATTCAACACAATATACCCCATCTTCATTAAATGAGGTCAATATTGCTCATGCACGCATAGATTCATATTTGGAAGAATTCATAATTGAGAATAGAATAAGTGAGGAAATGTATAGATTTTTGAAGGTTGAATACCCTATATTGGCAACTATTAATGGCATTCCTAAAGTGCATAAAAATGTCAATGACCCACCATTTCGTCCAATAATTTCTGGTAGTGCTAGCAAAGCTTTCCCTTTTGGTCAGGTGATCCATCATAAGTTGAAACACATGTACAAAACAGTGAATCATATTATGAGGGATTCATGGGAATTTTTGGGTATTTTTAAGCCAGAAATATGGTCAAATAATTTATTATATGTCACCATTGACATTCAGGATCTTTTCTCGTGCATACCAAAGGATGATGGATTAGATAGGTTTCACAATAGTATAAACAGAGGAAGTGGTTTAGGACAGGACGAAATTTCTTTATTGATGGAATTTATGGATATTGTCCTGGATCACAATTACATCTATTTTGAGGGAGAACACTACAAACAAAAAACTGGGGTTGCTATGGGTACCTCCTGTGCTCCCATCTACGCCAATCTGGTGTTATTAGATTGGGAAACGGAATATATTTTTAAAACTGAATGGATGTCCAAAATTAAGAAATATGTGCGTTACCTGGATGACATTTTTTTGTTGTGGGAGGGGGGCGAACTGGATTTAAAATGCTTTATGAGATATATTAATAACACTACTGAGTATCTCAAGTTCACCCACCAGTATGATCCCGTTGGTATTAGCTACTTGGATGTTTTTGTTTATAGTGATGGGGAAGCATTTCAGTCACGTATACACAGGAAGGATACCTTTAGTAATGGATACCTTCATTTTAGTAGTGCACATTCATACAATAGCAAAAGGGGTATCCTTAAGGGGCAATGCATACGTGCTGCCCGTATGACAACTGACAAGAGGTATTTATTAAAAGAAATGGCATTTATAGGGCAATTATTTGCAGAGAAAGGGTAAGTATGGTAGACATACTAGGGAGGTTAAGAATATTATTTCAGATAACTGGAATATATTGACTAGTGATTTGTCAATTAAGGACAAAGTAACTATGGAACCGCATTTTGTTTACAAAACAGGTAACAACTTAAAAAGGATTATAGAAATTAAGTCTAACTATGAGCAGTCCAGCAAAATCAAAAGAACGGGCACCAAAAAATGTGGTCAGTGTAATTTCTGTAAATATATTTTGGATACACCTAATGTAGTGTTGGTGAACAAATTAAAAAGCAAAATATGGTTTTGCAATGGAAACTGTTTGAGTAAACACATAGTGTATCTGGCTATCTGCCAGACATGTAAAAGCTACTATGTGGGCAAAACCGATCGCTTTTTAAAGAATAGGATATATGACCACACTTATTGCATGAGGAAACTGGACATGAATAATGCCCTATCTCGACATTTAATTAATAATCCACAGTGTAAGATGTTTAAATTTGCTATTCTTGACATTATCCATCCCAACCCACGTGGGGGTAATATTAAGGCTATAGTTGGTGAAAGGGAGATTAGATGGCAGATTGTGCTAGATGCAGCCACCCCACCCGGCCTTAATGAGGTAATTCCAACAAAACCATTAGTTAGGGTTTAGAATCTTTAATTTGTCCCTAACGGTATGTGTAATGATAAAAATATATACATATATTTTTATACATATTTGGTTATACATTTTACACACATTTTGTAGGTTGTGTTCCAATATGTACTTGCTTACACAATATTCATTAGTGTTTCTGATATGAACTGGACCTTACAAAGATATATTAGGGGAAGAAGATATAAGAAATTAATATTAATTTTATTTTTGAATGACTTTTTTCATTAAATGAAAGTGTAGTTTTTAAGGTCATCATTTTTTATACATGGTTTTTAATGTATTTAGCAAGTTATGTACAGCTTTATATTGTTATCAGATATATAAGCAATGTTACTATTTGGTATAGCTTGCTATGTGTTGAATGGAATGTTTTAAATGTCTAATTTTGTTATATAGGAATGTGTCTTTTTAAATTTTAATTGTTTAATTGATTAAAAAAGGCGGGTTTCAGTGGGGGCATATGTATATATGTGATGCATTTAAAATTTTTATTGTTCTGATGAAGGCAGTTATTTTCACTGCAGAAAGCGCTTAACCTGTACTTTGGATATATTAAATTCTGTTTCCAGCTTCCAGTATTGCCTCCGGTTTCCTGGTGTGTTTTGCCTGTTTGGCTTTTGTGTAGTAGTTTGGTGGTCACTGGGATATTTTATTTGCTTCATCAGCTTAAATGTCAACCCATACAGCACAAGATGGGTTGCAAACTGGCTGAGTGACAGAACCCACAGGGTCAGAGTTGCTGGCGCCATGTCAGACTCAAAGCCTGTCACAAGTGGTGTCCCACAGGGCTCAGTCCTGGGCCCACTCTTGTTTGGCATCTACTTTTCCGAAGTACAAGCAAACACAGGAGGGTTATGGCTGACAAAGTTTGCAGATGACTGCAAACTGGGCGCCATAGTAAAAAACACATCTGACACAGATATCCTTCAGAAGGGTCTCACAGAAACGGATAACTGGTGCCAGAGCCACGGCCTAAAGTTAAATGCCAAAAATGCATAGTCATACCCTTCGGGAAAAACAAGGTTACCCCTAGCTACCAAATAGGTGGCAATCCACTGAGCACAGAAGAAGTTATCAGGGACCTGGGGACCCAGGTTGATAGTAGTCTGTCATTCGACACCCATGTAGCTAAAGTAGTTAGGAAGACCTTCTACATTGCCCACCTTATCATGAAGGGATTCTCATCTAGCTCAAGGGAGGTCATAGTCTCCCTTTACTCATCACTCATCAGACCAATGATTGAGTACAATGCCCCATTCGGAATGTATCTGACCCGACACTTGCAGCAGCTGGAGAGGCCACAAAAGTTCCTCACCAAAAGGATAAAGGGTCTCAAAAATCTGTCCTATGCTGCCCGACTGAAAGAACTCCAGCTCTATTCAGTCGCCACCGCTTGCTCAGAGGTGACCTTTGCCTAACATACAAGGCCATGTCAAACCCAGATTTGATGAATATGCTTCACCTCAAAAATCTAGATCCATCAGAGCCACAAGGGCGGAGACTTAAACCTTGACACGGCTATTAATAGGACGTGCTGGAGGGATAGATTCATCACCCAAAGACTCCCTATGCTGTGGAACAAAATCCCGGTACATGTGAGGCAGAGCACCTCGCTGGCCTTGTTCAAGAGAAATCTTGACCAATGGATGGGAGATCGCAGATATACCCCAGGGATTACCTCAGTGTCACTGCTCGACAGAGGCACAGCAAAATAATGGGTATAGTTCCCCATACTAAAGGGGTGGCGTAAGCCACAAAACGATGGGCTAGGCTTGTAAATGCCCTCTGGCAGATAGCCTAGTATGAACCTATGAACCTATGAATAGACAGATATTAAAACAAAAATAAAGAATCAGAAAAAATAAGGCCCTTGAGTGTAGGGACAAAAAGCGAGCAGGGGATATTGCAGTACCAGTTACTTAGGAATGCAGCCTCATCCAACTGCTTATGGGAAATAATATGAAAAACAAATAAATGTCGTTATTCTTGTGCCTTGGGCTTGAGACTGCTACATCAGCAAAACATACATGACAGTAGTTAGGCCCTTCAGAGAGGGAAAAATATATAAAAAAAACAGGGAAACAAGTGTTCATCAAGAGGTGGGAAAGAGATTACAACTTCTAACCATAGCAGTTGTGTGTGGGGCTTCATGTCCACAGACTAATTCTTGAGTATTTCCCTTTGGGTTACAAGCTTTTTTTTACGAACATTTGGAAAAGCTGAGATTTGTTTATGTTTTTCTGTCTTTAAACATTAGCACCATGATTTGCGAACACAGAACTTCATAAAGAGTGAACTCAAGTACAAATCTATCTATAAATGTACATGGGCATACAAATATTTCACTGTTACATATTTTACTCACTGTTTTTTAACACTTGAAATTCAAACACTGCTTTTGGTTTTCAGTAAGGTATAGAGCAGATGTCATCCAGGTAAGATTTTTTTTCCAAAGAAACACAAAAAAATGCAAATTATTTTTACTGCTGTGAAAACTGCTGCCATTTTGTTTGAAAATAAATTTTGTTTTATATTGCTGTTTTTACTGTCAGTCATAATGGTGGCAAAAAATTGAGAACTACATAGTGGAAACCTAAAGAAGTGCCATGGATGTAGGAAATTATGAACCTGATATGAGAGGACAAAGACAGGCATTGTAAGGAGGGACCCAAATGATCCCACTTATGTAGACGGATGCCCTGAGTGCATCCTTAGGATCAAGTATTAAGCCACAGCTATTTTATGATAGCATTTAAGAATTTCAGGGGCAGAGACCTTTGATTTCTAAAGGACTTATTTTCCTCTTGGGGTTCTCTTTCCCTTTTATCCTATCAGTGAAAGTAAACAATTGATCATACCATTAATTGTTTTTTTTTTTTTTTTTTGGGATAATGTTGTGTCTTAACTTTTATTTTTTGTTTTTATTTGGCTAAAAGTGCATTGAAATTATTCTTTCAATAAAGTTGTTTCCCCATATAAAAAAGACTTGTGATCCACAGTCCTCATCTGCATGGATGCACACAATTTTGCCCCCCCCCCCCAACATGCACTCACACATTGAGCTACAAAGTACCTATTTCATCATCATTCCCTTTTAAATAGTAAACTAGAAGAATAGCTAACCTTTGTTTAGGGCTTTTTACCTTGATTTAAGGGGACACTATCTCTGCATTCTAAGGATACCACTGTGACTGCAAATACATACATATGCACATAAAAAGTTTACTGCAACAAATAAAGTGCATTACAATATTCATTTAAGCAGCAACAATGACCTTATCTTTTTTTTTTAAACAAAATAAAAAAAAAAAAGTTCTCTCCTTCAAATTCAAAAACTGCCTTTGTTTTTTTACTTAGGAGTCAAGCAGGTGGATTATGTTAAACAAAACATTTTTTTTTTACTTCATAGAAAGGAAAACCTATTTCAAAAGTTCATACTAGCCTATCTGTCTGCAATCTATTACAAGCCAATCAACATTCAGAGGTCAGAATTAAACACTGTACCTTGTATCTGTGAGGTTAAGACCTTAACAATCATGCTAAACCCCTCCTCACAGAAAAGTAATTACTGTCTTTTGGTTTGATAAGTTGTCTTCTTCTTTTGGCTTTTCCCAGTTAGGGGTTGCCACAGTGGATCATCTGTCCGCTCATGATTGGCAGTGGAGTTTTACAGTGTCGAGTTGCCAGCCCAGCGCCCAACCTTCCACAGAAGGCACACACACACCTAGGGCCAACTTAGAGTGTCCAATCCACCTTTGGGATGCCTTTGGGATGTTGGAGGAAACCCACGCGACCACAGGAAGGACATGCAGACTCTTCACAGAAGGCACCCCAGCCAAGAATCGAACCGGAGAACCTCTTGCTGTGAGGTGGCAATGCTAACCGCTGCACCACCGTGGCCGCCCTTTTGGTTTGATAAGTAAAGGGTACTTATTTTGTTCTGCTAAATTAGAAACACGGTGTATAACAACCCATGAACACAGTAATGAAAGAAAAGATGAACCACTATGAGTACAAATTAAAAAACAAACATATATTATCTTGATATAAAGCAACACAAATCTCCCCACATCATATGCATCTATCACTAAATTTTATTTTGTTCTAAACCTAAATGACCTGATATGGGCAGATGTACTAACAATTTTAATTTTCTAGCTAAGCCTTCTCTGTCCCATAATGAACTTTGCATCTCCAGAAGATATAATAATGCCCTATTCTCTTCATGCAAGCTCTGGTTTCCATTCACTTACTGTAGAACAGCTGTACTCAGAATCGCTGCTTACTTTCAAAAATCACTGGTCACATTGTTGATAATAATTAAGTGATCCTCCCAGGTTTATGTTCTTAGGCTCAAACACTGCAACAAGCCTCCTTTTTCAGCTACAGAACGGGATGAAATGAAATTGCATTTTTAAGGAAATAGAGTGCTAGGACTACCAGCAACAAGAGCTGAAGCTATCTGTATTCGTCCTGTCAGTCACAGTATCTTATCCCATGCCATTCCAGCTTCAGCTGCTCACTCAGATGTGACAGTGCCTTCTTGTCTCTTCCCCATAAACCTGGAACTGTAGAGGCTCAACAGGTTTAAGGAACCGGGGTGGGAAAGTAGAACAGTAAAAAATCTTGTTATAGGTTTTTCATTTCACAAACATTCTTAAAGAAAGAATGCCACTTTACATACACTCAACATAGTGTGCACTGAGGAAGGTGAATAACATTTAATGCCAGAGAAAGTGAAAAACTGCTAAACCATGCTTCATTAATATGTAGCAATATAAACATCATTTTACAGGGAAGAAAATACACTCTGGGCAGAGCAAAAATGTGTTTAGGATGTAGCTGTTACTTTAAGAAATGCATACACCTGGAGATATCAAACGTTTAAATCTCAAAAGACAGGCAGTGTAGAATGGTTCCAGTTAAAATTTCTGTCTCTGGGTTAGAATAAACATTCAGGACTCCATAACTGCTGCTGTGTCTGGTTTGTCTATAAACATAAGGACTAAACCTTCAAACTTAAAGCAAGCATCTTTTGCTGAAAAACATGTAGAGGTTTAGATTTTATACATTTTACTATCAATGGGGCTTTGGGGGTAATCATTATTCAAAGTGTTACACTTGCATCTCACTACAAATGGATTAGTGACAGTTTCAGTAAAATTTGAGATTTTAGCTGTCTCTGGCACACAGAATGTCAAATACTTGCAGACTCTCTAGACTACATCACCCATTTGCCACTTTCCAGAACTCATTAAATGTAAGGCTCCATGCTGCATTAAGTACACTGGCTATAAAAAGTACACACACCCATACCTCTCAAGTGTACCTCATTACGAGGAACGTGCCTCATTTGGGGGTCTTAAAAAGTTCATGTTCCTCAAAGTTCCTCAATGTTCCACATTGAAAGACTCTGTCACACATTCAGTGTTAGGAATTCTTTTAAGTGAAATCCATGGTAAATAGAAATGAATCATATTAATTCATTAAAAGATCTTTTTTATAAGTAAAACCAGCATATTTTAACCATCCTATGTCCTTCCTAGTTGAAGGTGATAGTAAGCCATTAGTATGTGTTCCACATTTTGCCCATTTGTTCCACATTATGAGGGCTAGTGTTCCTCATTTTGGAGATGGAAGGTTGAGAGCTATGCGACACACCCCCCTGCTAAAATGCTAGGTTTTTGTGATATAAAAAAATGAGATCACAATAAATCATTTCAAAACTCTTCCCACCTTTAATGTGACCTATAAATTGTACAGTTCAATTGAAAAACAAACAAATCTGTTAGGGGAAAAATATAAAAAATAAAAAACTTACAATAAGCTGGTTGCATAGGTGTGCACACCCTTTAATACTTTGTTGAAGAACCTTTTGATTTAATTACAACATTCATTCTTCCTGGGTAGGAGTCTGTCAACATGGCATATCTGGACTTGGCAATATTTGCCCACTCTTCCTTGCAAAAGTGCTCCAAATCTGTCAGATTGCAAGGGCATCTCTTGTGCACAGCCCTCTTCAGGTCACCCAACAGATTTTCTATTAGATTTAGGTCTGGCCTCTGACTGGGCCATTCCAAAACTTTAATTTTTATTTTGGTGAAGCCATTCTTTTGTTGATTTGGATGGACACTTGAGGTCATTGTCGTGTTGAAAGGTAAAATTCTTCTTCATCTTTGTAGCAGATGCCTGAAGGTTTTGGGCCAAAAGTGACCGGTATTTGGAACTGTTCATAATTCCTTCCACCTTGACTAAAGCCCCAGTTCCAGCTGAAGAAAAGCAACCCCAAAGCATGATACTGCCACCACCATGCTTCACCGTTGGGATGGTGTTCTTCTGGTGATGCAAAGTGTTGTTTTGGCACCAAAAGTACCTTTTGGAATTATGGCCAAAAAAATCAACCTTGGTCTCATCAAACCATAACACATTTTCCACATGCTTTTGGGAGACAATGTATTGTTTTACAAATTTTAGCTGGGCCTGGATGTTTTTCTGTGAAGAAAAGGTTTCCATCTTGCAACAATACCCCACAGCCCAGACATATGGAGAATATGGGAGATTGTTGTCACATGTAGTACTCAATCAGTACCTGCCAGAAATTCCTGCAGCTTCTTCAGTGCTGCCGTAGGTCTCTTTGCAGCCTCCCTGACCAGTTTTGTCTAGTCTTTTCATCAGTTTTGGAGGGATGTCCAGTTCTTTGCAACAGCACTGTTGCCGCATATTTCATCACTTTTTGATGACTGTCTTCACTGTGTTCCATGTTAGATTCAATGGTGTGGAAAGTTTTTTGTACCTTTCTCCTGATGGATACCTTTCAACAATGAGATCCCTTTGATGCTTTCCAAGCTCTCTGCGAACCATGACTTTTGCTGTAGCAGGCAGCTGAGTAAATGTCAGGAAAATCCTACTAGGCCAGCTGAACTTTATTTGGGGTTAATCAGAGTCTCTTTAATAGATGGCAGGTGTGTACCCAAGAAGACTGAATGCTGTAATAAAAAGATGCTTCAACAAAGTATTAGTTTAAGGGTGTGCACAATTATGCAACCAGCTTATTGTATTTTTTTATATTTTTATATTTTTTTCCCCTAACACATCTGTTTTTCAATTGAATTGTACAGGTTACAGGTCACATTAAAGGTGGGGTAAGTTTTAAAATGATTTTTGTGGTCTCATTTTTTTATAACACAAAAACCTGGCATTTTAATAGGGTTGTGTACGCTTTTTATATCCACTGTAGATGTTAAGATTGTTACAGTGGCACAAAGAAGCTGGTATTTAAAATTTTACTTTGAAAATGTCCTTACAGCTATGTGTGCTTGGGGGGGGGGGGTGACGATACATTGCTGTGGTGTTACAAAATTAAGAAATGTGGACTTCACAGCAATCCACAGATGTCAGGCTGCTCTGTGGGTTATGTAGTTGTTGACAAGTTTTCTCTATTGATTTCTACTCTATAATCAGGAACATCCAAAATGGAAGTGCTCTTTTCAGTGGAATCATGGGAAGAAAAGTGCCATTTTGCAAAAGCTTTAAACAACAAACCACTTTATAACAATAATATAAGCCAATATCTGATATGACATAACCCAATGAAAGCTTTAAAAAATAAACAACTTTATAACAATAATATAAACCAATACCTACAACAAACAAAAATACACAGAGTTCTAAAAAATGAATGACAGTAATATAATGATGGTCAGTATAGTTGTTTTAAGAACTTGCCATAATTGCTTATATGTAAGTATCTTCACTATTGCAATCATCACTTCTGTGATTCCTGCCTAAAGCAATCCAACATTTGGCCTAACTATCATAGCTTTACCTTCCCCCTGCTGGCTTTCTCCAAGTCCCTTCCACTTTGACATGTCGGTGATGTAAGAAGGGTATTGGGGGCAATGCCATCTTCTGAATCTTTCTTGTCCTAGCTAGACAAGGAACTCGTCTTTTTTCTCATACCTACAATACTTTTATTGCAATGTTTTTTTAACACCTTTACTGAATTATCACATATGACAAAGGCAAACATACATTTATATAAAGGAAAACAAACTATATTAACATATTCCCAGATGCAAACATTATAGGTCACATATATTAATTTAACTCAACCGCGAGTTTTTTTCTTTCCTTGTTAACTCGTCCCAGCCATCAGCAGTTACCTGAACAGACAAAGAAGTTTGTCAGTTCTACATTTCTGCCTTTCCCTAGTGTAGGGCAGGAAAGCCCATCCCCCAATCACTGGTATCGCATCCTTTCAGGTGGAGTTGGTCTGCACCTTCCTGATGTACCTTTGACAAGGTCAAATCAGTAGTTCCCCTCTCATGCTTCTCCTCCCGGTCCATGTGAGGCAGAGCACCTCGCTGGCTCTGTTCAAGAGAAATCTTGACCGGTGGATGGGAGATCGTAGGTTTACCCCGGGAATCATCTCTGTGTCACTACTGGACAGAGGCACAACAAACTAATGGGCACAGTATTTCTAACATAAGGGGCGGCGTAAGCCACATAACTTTGGGCTAGGCTTATAAATGCCCTAGGGCAGTTAGCCTAGTATAAACCTATGAACCTATTATGTAGCCCAATCCACTTATCAGCTGCTATAAACTACTTAAAAAGTTGTTGCAGAACTTAATTCCATCCACCGTTTCCATCCAGCGTGAAAACAGCATTGTATCCAGTAATTTCTCCAGCAGAACAGCAGGCAAAGTCTGTGGTGAACATACATACTTTTCCATATTTGTTCCGGTAAGTTTATTTAACTATCGGTACTGGATACAACTATCTGGCCACAACTCTGCCGCTAAAGTTTAAAGCAGTATTTTTTTTACTTTTGTTCTCCTCCTCTGTCTTAGCATTGTGCAAATGTTGTTGTATCTTTTGGCTTTTTGTGCAAATGTATTATTAGTTATTGTCAGGGTTTGGTATGCAATGCCTCCTTAGTAAAATTGCTGCACGATATCGGTGTCCAACTACCCTGCTACAGTGCATGCATGTATGTGTAAGAGTGCTTGTGTCTGCATGCGTGCGAGTGAATGCGTGGATGAAAGCAGTATGTATATGTAAATGTAGAAAAGTTTGTGTCCGTGAAAGCAGAATGTGTGTGTTTTGAATCCAGAAATTAGTGCATGCGTAATAGCAGTATGTATCTCTGTGTGAATGCAGAAAACACTGTTTCATGCTTGTGTGTGAGCATGAGAGAATGAATTGGTGTGTAAGCAAGCAGAATGAGTGTCTGTGTGTATAAGAGACGTGTGTGTGTGTTGTCATGCATCTGGCCATCTAGGGTGACAGCTAAAGGAACATCCACTTTACTTTTCTTCCCTGGATGTAGGTCTAATTGTAATAAGCCGATCGCTTACAATGTATGGATCGGCTTATTACTGTGTGAAGTCCATTTAATTTTTTTTTTTTTGGCGGGGTTTGCTTCTTCAGATGGGTCAGGCTGCTGCCTTAATAATCTTACAATGTGAAGTCTGTTTTTTTTTTTTTTTTTAATTTATTCATTTTTTATTTTATTCTACAGAGGGGTTGTGGTGCTGCCCTAAAAGACAGAGCAGGGGGTGTAGATCACAATGTAATAAGCCGATCGCTTACAATGTATCGATCGGCTTATTAATGTGAAGCCCATTTTCCTTTTTTTGTTTTGTTTGATTTTACAGAGGGGTTGTGGTGCTGCACTAAAGGACAGAGCAGGGGATGTAGAGCACACTGTAATAAGCTGATTACTTGCATGAATGTATCAATCGGCTTATTACTGTGAAGTCAGTTTTTGGGACTTTTTGTTCTGAAATGGAATGATTAATAGCATAGACATAGGGTAGCAAATGGCATTGGCAGAGATTTCTAGATATTCGGCTGGTAATAGGTCAGCTGCTAATGTTGTTGGTTTTATTTTTTTTAGTTTTTGATAGTATCTATGGAAACAGGTTGAAAAGAAAAGGAATTATTGTTTAGTGTTGTTTCTAGAGTGGGTGGAGTGAGTGGAAGGCTATTGCTCTTTATAATGGCCAAAATGGATTCAGTGAAATATTTACTAAATTGTGACTCTATACTTTCATTTGAGTTATTAGTTGATGGAGAAGGTGTGTTTGCTTGGCCAGGGTGCAACAATTTAATTACCGACCAGAAATTTTGTGGATCTTTTTGTTATTTGATTTGACTGGTGGTGAAATGATTAAGTTTATCCTGCCTAATCTGTGTTTTAGCTTTACTGCATAGTTCAAAATAAGCCTGTTTTTTTATTGGGGTTTTATTGTTAGTCCATTTATCCCAAGCTTTATCTTTCATTTTTAATAATGACCTAGTTGCTTTGCTTTACCAAGGGGCATAATTGTCTTTACTCTTGTTGTCCCGGGAGGGGCGAGATCATCTAGTATCCTAAAGAAGACTGTATTAAAGAACTGAAGTCTTCCTCTAGAGGTAGGTGTTTGATAGGTGACCAATTACAGTGATTTAGGATGGATATGAAGTCTGTAGAGAAGTTTCTTTTATTACGGATCTGATAAGTATTTAGGTTAGTTGGGTTTATGTGTTGTCTGAGAAGATAGGTTGGATAATGGTCACTAAGGGTGTCAGGAAGGCAACCTGATAGTAGACAGAGTGATGGTTTATTAGTGTCCAGTCGAGGATGATCCAGATGATTTGTCAATTCTGGTAACAGACTTTAATAGCTGAGCAAAGCCATAAAGAATTATATATAATTTCAGGATAAATTAAAAGAAAAAAGAAAAATAGAGTAAGTTAGCTGGAAGAAGTAGAATGCAGTATATATCAGAGTTGTAGTACCAGTGGCACTGAGGAGAGAAAATAAAGGGGGAGCCACTTAGCAAGGTGAGCTGAGGGAGATTAACCTGGGGTGGTCCAGGTACAAATTCAGTGATTGAGATAATTATTTACTGCAATTTTAAACTTTGTTAGAGAGGGTTCTGCTGTTATGGCAGGAGGGAGTACGTTCCAAGTTATTGCTATGTAGTTAGACAATACCGAGTCACTGGCATGATTACCAGATCTAGTGGTCTTTATCACTCATTTGTCATTAGATCTCAGTGGTCTGGTATTGATGTGGGGGTAATTAGTGGTTGAATTCCACATACTCTGTCTGGCTGGTAAAGGATTTTGTGGGCTATAGTAAGCTGATTGTAGAGAAGTAGGTTGGGAACCTCTAGCCAGTTTAGTGCTTTTATATTTTGGCAGTGGTGTGTGTGATGGGGGACCCTAAAGCAAATCTAGCAATATGTTTATAGTAGATGGTTAATCTATTTAGCTAGTTTTTTGTGATATTAGTGAGGATAAGTAAGACATAAAGGAGAGAAGAGAGTAGGTGGGTATATGCTGTGTTAGATATGGCCAAAGAAGTTAGTTAGGCTTTGTTTCTGTAGAGTGAGCCCAGTTTTTTTATTGGTATTCTTGATTGTTTGATTGACATGTAGGTCAAATTTCAGACTGTTGTCAATTACTAGCCCAAGTAGTTTGCTGTGGTTAACAGGGGATATAATGGTACCATTGCTGGAGGTGATACTAAAATCGACTTGAAGGGAGTGTCAGTTTGGGGAGAACAGCAGAAGTTTGGTTTTATTAGCATTTAGTAGAAGATGTCTGCTAGTAAACCAGTTTTCTACTAAGTTAAATGTTTTCTGGGTTTGGGTGTGGAGTTCTGCAAGGGATTTGGCTGAGGAGACTAAAGTAGAATCGTCTGCGTATTGTTTGCAGGTAGCTTCAGGGGTGACTGTTTGCAGATCATTAACAAACTTTGAGAATAGTAGAGGACCTAATATGGACCCTTGTGGAACTCCTATTGATACAGGTCGATGGGTGGATAGACTATTTTGCCAGATCATCGCCTGAGCTAGAAACTACATACTGCTCAAAACATCATGTGCTATTATTGTCTAAGTACCATATGGAATTGCACAGAAAGATCTAATGTCTTAGTCAGCAGCCGCTATCAGTTAGCCACGCAGAGTATACAGCTACACTTTAATAAACTCACGTATACTGTAAGACCCTGTAAAAAAATAGTCTGGTTTATGGGTTCTCTGCAATCTTTCAATTCAATGAATTCTACAAAAGCCAACTGAATACCACATTCAGCTGTTATCATTAGCTCTCTTTTCCTTTAGACACTTCTGGATTTATTGCCATATAGAGACAGCTTTGTAACTCAACCATCTTCATATCATGCAGAAACTTGACATCCATCACCTTGGCGGGATTGTTTATTTTGCATTGGAATTTCGCCAGCTTACTACGTGTATGCTTCAGAGCTTTCAGGAATTAATGTAACCTTAGGTGCCGAAGTTTTACATACTTAAAAGGAATAGTGTGTGACACACTATGTTCTGTTCGGCAAGTATAACTTTATCGTGGCATATCCTACATTATCTCTTTTTTTATTTAAGACCTTTAGTGAATTATCACTTAAATAGGCCACGGTGGTGCAGCGGTTAGCATTGTCGCCTCACAGCAAGAGGTTCTCCCGTTCGATTCTCGGCTGGAGCACCTTCTGTGTGGAGTCTGCATGTCCTCCCCGTGGTCAATTGATGTTAAAGACATGCAGGTAGGTGCGTGCGTGAATGTGTGTGCTTTCTTTGAAGGTTGGGCATCGGGCTGGCAACTCGGCACCGTAAAAATCTACTGCCAATCATTAATGGACCAGAGTTCTGCTGTGGTGACCCCTAACTGGGAAACGCCAAAAGAGTGAATTATCACTTAAGACATAGGCAAAAATGCAGTTATATAAAACTAACAATAAACAATATTAGCATGTGCCCAGTTACAAACATTCTACAGCATATATTTCTGTATAACTATCAATAATCCAACATTTAATAATTGGCTGAATCTCTTCCTTCCCTCATATCTCACTCTTCTTTCAAGACATTATTCTGCATGTATTCCCAATTTTTCTATGTAATTTGCTCCTACCCTTTTCTAAAAATTATACTTCCAGTTCTTTTGTCTCTGTTACAATATTAAATACATGGAAACGTAGTTGGTTAAGACTTTGATTTCCATTTTGTAGTAAAATGGCCGTTTTGCCAGCCACCACAATGTCTAGACAATTCAGATCTTATATCCTAGCTAAAAAAAGCATTTCCTTGGATGCAGTCATTTGCTCGGGCAATACTTCTGACAGAGTTCTCTGCTTGTAATTTTTAAAGTCTGTCAAATTCTTACACTCACAAAACGTATGTTCCCATTTAACTTGTTCTTTCCTATCACACCTCCGACTTTTGTCCGCTACCTTGGAGAAAGGAAAGGAAAGAGGGTATAGCCATAAGTTTTTAAGGTGATCTATGTAAGACATGTTTACACACTGTACTCTGAGTGGAGCTTCTATGGACATTCTACTTGCTGCATGTGCCTCAGCAGGTACATACCTAGTGTTTAGTCATAGGAGTATACTAGCCTAATGATTACTATGGCCTCTATAAGCCTAACCATGCAATTCAGCCCAATTGAGTCCCTATAGTAGGTGTCAACTGTCCAGATTTTGGCTTCATGTTGTTGGTCTGTTTTTCATCAAATCTGTGGGTTTATGACAAATATCTGAGGATTGCATATATTTGAGTTTCCGATTCTATATCCTCCACAAAAACGCATCATAACACACATCCTATTATTCTGTCTACTTTCTACATTTTTAAGAGTAATGTTTAAAATATGTCCCTATTTTAAGGCCTTTGTCCCCACCCTAATTTTGAGCTTTTTCCAGATTTCCTGTGCTAAGAGGTTGAGAGGTGTGGTCACTATGTATCAGGGGCATTTAATACAGGGGTATGTTACTTAGGAAGATACTCTGTGCCTCTATCTGAGACATGGAGCCAGAACTGGTATGGCTCTCCAACTGACCATGTCTCGCTCAAGGTTACGTTTAAATATGGATAGGGGTAGACTCTGCTTCACATGGAGGGGCTGCTCCAAAGCATGGAGATTCTATGAGACACATCTATCGCACCAACATGTCTTATTCATGTCACAAGCAAAATGTAAACCCTTGGCTTAGGTGGGTCTGATGCTGTTTGTTAATGCCAGGTAAACAACGCCCATGAGAGCTGGATCAAAGATGCCTTGTTTGCTAGGCAAAGATCACCTCACAGTAATATGTCTGAGATGCAGTATACAGATATGGCTTTAAGGTGATCCAGGTAGGGCAATGTGTTTATACCCTGTATTCTCCTGGTAAGGAACCCTTGGGGGCCATTCCAACAGGTGCATATGTCTGATCAGGTACATGTCAAAGAGGGCGCTATACTCACTGATTCGTCTGATAAGGACCAAATATGGTGGCACTATGACTTCCTTTGACCTGGATGCCATTGCCCAAGTTATAAGTTGGGTGCTATAGGATGATTGTCTTACTACTTTGGCCACAGGTAGGTCAAGGGCCAGATTATTATCTATATATGTTCCCAGATCCATGGATACTGGGTCATCTGTTAGGGGTGTCTTACTGATGGAGTACTTAGCTTGGGTGGCAGGTTTTCCCAAAAGCACTATATTGTACTTCTTGGCAATGAGTTGTAGTCCGTGCCTTTGCAACCCATTATTTGTGGTAAACCCTCTTTTAACATGTTTGTGTCATGGGAGAATCTGTCATAACTCACAATTAAGTCATCTAGGATCTTGGTCCGCCTTTACCTCTCAGAGGTATATGACAAATAGGATTGATCTCAAAATGGAGCCCTGAGGTACCTAGCTTGTCAATGGTCTTTTAGTGGACATGGTATAACCAATCCTGATTTCCTAAGTCCTGTCTGTGAGACAGCTTGCAATCCAGAAAGATATGTAATGGTTTATGGCGAATTCATTGGGTTTGTCAACTATACCCGAGTGGGATATTGTACCAAATGTCTTAGCCAGGTCCAGGTCGGTTGGAACTGTGTACACCATCTCACCCGCAAGCATTGCTTTAGTGACTTTGTTACAGAAATACGCCAGGTTAAGCAGACATAGCCCTCTCTTTACAAAGCCAAACTGCGTTGGGTCCATTGTCTTTGAACCTTTCCAGGTTAATTCACTTTGTTGCTTTGCATATTAGACTAGTCAGACTAATAGGTCTGTAGTTTCTGGGGTCACTTCATCATCCACCATTGTGAAGTGGATTTACATCTGTACACCTCCATGATCACCCAGAGGACTTTTGTCCACCATTCAGGCGATAACTCATGAACATATTCCACCAGAGCAGTAACCTTACACTTGAAACAAACTAAAGATGATGTAAAGTGTGTGTGTGTGTGTGTGTGTGTGTGTGTGTGTGTGTGTGTGTGTGTGTGTGTGTGTGTGTGTGTGTGTGTGTGTGTGTGTGTGTGTGTGTGCCCATAAGATTGTGATTAAGTGAGGTCCTAAGCAGTGCAATCAACTGGATGTCCCAGACCCCCAGACATACCAGTATCCAAGTACTTATTTCTCTCCCCAGTTACTATAAAATACTGTTCAAACCTGTTAGTGCACAAGCTATTTTCTTCCTTACTATTACAATGAACACATAGATTATTGGATTTAATTACAAACTTGTATTTTCAAAAATTAAAGCAAAACACAATGATAGATATTTGCTAAACAGCAAACTTCAAGATATATGCTCCGATTGGTAGTTAAATATCATTTACTGAAGCAATGATTAATGACAATGTGAAGGGTGCAAGAATTCCAAAAGTGATGTGTACAGGCAACTGGATACAAGTATCCCTTTTAGTGGTAGACCAGGAGTACTGTCTGATGAAGTGACTAGGTCAGTCCCACAGTAGACAAATGAAAGCTGTGTTAATCAAACCCTGCATTACAGGAAGCAGTGGACTGACAGCTCCTAACCTTATTCATCTGCAATATCAGCTAGACCAACACTTCTACAGCCTAACACAATACATTTCACTGTGTGTCTTAGGAAAAGTAGATAAACAAAAATGTATTCAGAGTCTTACTGTTGCCCGGTTTACTCACAGCCAAATAATAAGCACACTGTCAACACTCTACATAACAGTTTAACCAAAGACTGTACCCAAAGAACATAATTCATTTGATAATAATGCTTTTCTTTCATGTTATAACTACTCTTGGATACTGAAGTTTTATGCACGCGCGCGTGCACACACACACACACACACACACACACACACGTCAGTTACAACCCAGTGTATGACTGCATACTCAGATGTTTGCTTACAATCAAATGAATGCCCAAATATAAAATAATGAGCTACACATGTATTTCAGCTTGCTGCTGTGAAAAATATATAGTGTCTCCCATTGTATATTCCATGCCCTCTCTATTTCTTAACTCTGAAATCAGAAACAAAGGCATGAAAATCCAGAAACTATTTTCTGAAGGATATATCCTTTAAAATTCACATGTTTATAGGTTATAATTTCATAGGTGTTTACAGGCGAATGACCACAAGGGCCTTTTTTAGCCTAGCATCAGAGCCGGATCCAGTAGTAGGTGACAAACATTAACCTAGGGCTACATGGCTGGGGCACCCACTCTGGCTAAGAGGCTTAAGCATTCTTTTTAGTAATATATTAAATAAAAAAACATCTTAACACCCTGTTGGTGGCCTCTTCTCCTCCGCAGAAGTAAACGCATTCCCAAATTATGCTTGTAATTTAAAACTAGCTGGTCCTCTAAGAGAGAAGGCAAGTGTAATTTTAATTAGAAAATGTGTCTGTATGTTCATATAATTTAAACTAGCCATTCTGTGTCTGTATGAGAGAGAAGGTGTGTATGTGCCTTCGTGTATGTATGTGTTTGTAATTTCAACTAACCATTCTATTCGTATGGCAGATAAAGTCTAGTGTGTCTGTGTAATGCCCCAGGTGCTACATGGTGTTGGGTAGAGAATAAGGTTTGAACCCTGTACCTTGGACCCAGGTGGCAAGAGCCTGAATCCCCAACCCACCACCATTTGTTAAAAATGCTGCAGATTTTTCCCTCATACTGGTTCTGTTCCTCATAAAATCTGTGGTTTCTGCATTTTTGTGTCCTTGGCTCCTTGCAAAGCCAGTAGTGCATTGGTGCAGTGGTAGCATTGTTGCCTGACAGCTACGTGTTCTCTGGTTTGATTCTTGGCTGGGGTCCCTATTACCTTCTGTGTGTTCTCCCATCTTTCAAAGCCATGTGTCTGTCTGGAGTGTTTCTCCCTGTGCCTTGGCTAAAAATCCGCTTTTGTTCCAAGTCAGACTTTCCTGGTTAACAAATATTAAAAATGACATGCTTTTGAATATCAGAC
Organism: Protopterus annectens; assembly: GCF_019279795.1. Taxonomy (NCBI): domain Eukaryota; kingdom Metazoa; phylum Chordata; order Ceratodontiformes; family Protopteridae; genus Protopterus; species Protopterus annectens. Next base: position 575,617,108 of record NC_056751.1, on the reverse strand, counting down.
TTCATATTCTTCAGAAAGTGCATGGTAACACAAAATCCTTTCTTCTAGCAATTTTCTAAGTGTATAAGATGGATATTTGAAATTTGTCCCTATTTTTGGGACTGTATTCCACCATTATTGGCTTCATCCAGGTTTTCTGCTCATGTTGACAGATATGGTAAGAACTGAATTCACTGAATATGTTTGGGAGTTATATTCCCCCAATACTGGCTTTGTCCGTGTGTTTTTTGCCAAGAGGTTGATAGCTATGGTGAGAACTGAATTCACTGAATGTTTGGGGGCTGTATTCACCCATTATTGTCTTTGTTCAGGGTAGTTTTGCTAAGAGGTTGACAGCTGTGCTATGATGACTACTGAATTCAGTAAATGGTAGCCATTTAAGTTTCCGTCTTCCTCTTTCACAAAACAGCTGATTTGGCATAGTGGTATGTTGCTCTGACCGATTTGCACAGGGTCCTGGGTTTAAGGCTTGGCAGTGAAATGTATGGTGGTAACCCAGCATTTTATTCTAGCAACTTCCCAGTATTATACAAGCAATGTTTAAAATGTGTCCCTGTTTTTTGGGCTTTTGTCCACCCCACAATAAACTTTGGATTTTTCCACATTTCTTTGTGATGCAAAGTTCGAGATCCAACTGAGTGAGTAGATTTTACAAGGAGCTGAGAGCTGCAGGGGAGCAAAAGTTTTGTGCTGCTTATGGTGAGTCTGCTTGCATTATTAATAGCACAACAGGTAGTATGCTTGCTTTTGATGCTGAAGGCTGTGGGTTCTACTCCCACAGTAGACTGATGCATTGCTGATACTGTACTGTGTTGCAAAAGGGGTGGATGTGAAGATACCTAGTAACTATGAACCTGTTATCATTTTGTCACCCATTCCCTATTGCAATATTGCTAGCTTATCATTTTTTTTATTGTAAGATAGGCAATTTATTCCTCAAGGGTAATGGGCACTTTATTTGTAGATGAAACAAAAATACACATTTGTTTGCTAGCAGCAACCTCTTCATTAGTTACAGATCTCTTTAATGTGGAATTATTTAGATGACGTTTACTTCTTCAGAGATTGTGCATATGTACTGATACTGGTGGACTGTAGAAGTTTGAGTAGACTTTTATGATGGAAATGTTCTGAATTGGGCAGTTTTGTCGTTACTGGTGCATGCATTTTGTTTCATTGTTTACTGGAAAATGTTCTAAACAATAACTTTAAAACACCATCTAAAGCTGTACTGTATTGCACAAGGAATATAATTTAATACAATCAGGAAGGTGTATGAAAGAGCATGTGTATGTTACGTGTGCAAGGGGCCTGTGATTTGAAAAGAGCCCAAACCCAAAGTTAATCTGTCACTGGCAAAATGTATTTTCTTTGAATGTGGGTTTCAATGCTGTTTCAGTGATTGTGAGTTTTCAAGGGCAGAGAAGTTTTAATGCTAAGTCTGTTCTCATTGTGAGGCTGCATTGCTTTGTTTAGCAGATATGATATCTATTACTGTTTGCGCAGTAAAATGCAAAATAAAACTTTTAAATTGAAGTTCAAATCATCGCAGAAGTACAGCAGTATGCACATTAGTGTTTATGGTAAATGGGGTGAAAGAGCCAACTAATGATTGATTGGAATGGCTGTAGGGGTGAAGGTCATACAGAAATACATGCTGAATTATACTGTACAGTTGGACACTAACCTTTATTCCTGCAATGGAGTTCAGGATGTTTGCAGTGTAACTTCCAATAGACGCAGTCTAAGACTTCGGACAGAATCAAAGTATGTCCTAACATATCAAACAAATGTTCATATCTGTCTAACCACATGGATTATGAAAGAAGTATACATTTCAAACTCTTCAGTACAAACTATGGGTTCTGGGTCGTACACTGAATTTTATAAGTCACAGTAAACACACTATTACATTTATAATATTTTGTAAACAACTTACAATATCTCAGCAATCACTCAAGTTACACACATACTGTCTGCAAATTTTTATTCATCTAGCTGAGCGCTTTCATCTGAGGCTAAGGAGTTCTGTCTGTATTGCTTGGTTGTTGAGTTATTTAGAACAATGTGAACATTACATCTATGTAAAGCAGAATCATAAAAACAACATTTAATTTTTATTTACCTGCACTAGACAGAAGTCAAATATTAATGTAGTTGAGTTTGTCACTGCAGAAGCTTTACAACTAAATCAATTAAAATATTCTAACTGCCTGACAGGAAGAAATAGACCTCAGCATAAATCCAGGCTAGCCTGGTCATTTTTAATGTCCCTGAAGTGTATTGAAGTTGATATGAGAGTTTATTATTAAAAACAATACCTATATCTTTAAATGAAGTAACTACTGAAGTTTGCACTAAACTTGCCTGCCAGAATGTTGGCAATATCAGTCGGTTAAGTGTATTCTGTGCCATTCGTCACTAACTCAGTGCAGATCCTAGAGTTTCCAGTTAGGTTCTTGACATAGCTAAAGAATGCTTTGTGGTTATCTTTGGAGTCCGTGGCAATTTTTCTTTCAAAGCTAGCCTTAGATGGTTTTATGAGGGATTGTAGTTTCTTGCTGATACTGATCAAGGGGTGTCTTTCCTTCTTGGGATTTTACTTTTCTGTACTAGTTTCCTCCTTCCATTCTATAGCTTGTTTATGGCAGGGGTCATCCAGACTGGTTTCCTTTTCTTGGAGGAGTGAGTCTTGATTTTGCTTGGGATAGCACGATCCATGCATTCTTGAAGGTGCTCATAGAGTGGCTTTGTAAGGGATTCAGCAGCTTGGACAGCGTTGTCCTTTAGCATGGGGGCCGTGAACCTTTCCATCTCGGTCTTGAGTAACGTGAAGTTTGCTTTTGAAATGTTTTTCACGGTGGTTTCCTTGATTGCGGGTGGGGGCAGAATGTGGATATCCAGAGCGATTAGTCTATGCTCTGCTCTAACCAGCGAGGGGTTGACATCCCGTGTAGAACAACGGTCACCCATGTTGGTGATAACCAGGTCCAATATGTTGTCACCTCTGGTGGGGATGTTGACCAGTTGATCCAGGGCATTCGCGTTTATAAATTCTAGGAAGCATTCGGAAAGGGAGTTAGTACTTGAGTAGTTCTCCCAGTTAATGTCTGGGTAATTGCTGAGTTATATGATTTTAATCTAAAGGAAGCATTATATTCAAATCGGACAGGGAAAATAAGACTTTTTTTTTGCTCTGAATGAAATACCCTTCATTGTCAGTTTGGGGAGGTAGAAGGATTTTCTAACCACAGTGGAACCATGATCACCAAAGGATGGGGATCATTCAATATGGATCTTAAGGAGGACACCATATATTTATTTATGTGCTGCTGGTTAACCAGGATAGTCCATTGGGCCAAGTGAACCCTTTTTCAATGGAGTCCTGGGGAGAAAAGCTCCATGAAAGATTACATGTTACGGAGATTTACAATTACATAGCATACAAGACATAACAAGGTACAGAGGTTATAATCAGTAAAGTTAAACAACAAAATATAAAAAAATAGCAAAATAGAAACAAAATTATATCATAAGAAAACCATTTTTTTTTTTTTTTTTTAGAAGGATAAGGAAGTGAGTAGATAGATGCAGAAGGCTTTCAGGATGATAAGTATTATTAAGAAATTGATTACTAGCTGTAATAGAGAAAGTGAGAGGTGAAAGACTGTAGAGAGTGGAGAATGATTATGTGGGGTGGGAGCAGGAGCATTCCCATGTGGATGTTAGGTAGGAGTGGAGTGATTTTTTTAAAGGTAGGAAGGCTAGTGATGGTATGAATGGAGGGAGGGAGTTCCATAGGCGTGCTAGGGAAAAGGAGAGGAGGTTATGTCCTGGGGGGTGAAGGGGTCTGTAGACTTCTATTAGGTTTTGATTAGTAGATCTGAGAAGTCTTTGGGTGTGGTGAATTTTAAAGGTAGTGGACAGGGAGGGACAGAGGGATGGTTGAAAAATGAGTTTGTGTGCATATGTGAGCTGAGTATAGGAGAGGTAGTTGGGAAGTTCACGCCAATTTAGTTTCTGGAGTGGTGCATAGTGATGTGTTGAAGATTTATTGCTAGTGACGAATTTGGCTATTTTATTGTAACAGGTAGATAGTTTTGTTTTGAGAGATGATTGTAGATTAGTTAAAAGAGGGGCACCATATAGAAGGGAGGGTAAGAGAAATGTGGTAGAGAGAGCGAGTTTGGTAGCTGATGAGAGGAATCGCTTGTGTTGGTAGAGCAGGCCGAGTTTTTGGTGGTTTTTTTAATGTTTAGTAGTAGATGGGACTCGAATTTAAGCTTATCGATTTGGACACCTAGTAGTTTGGTTTTAGATACCAGTTCAAGTGAAGTATTATTTTGACTGGTGATGGAGAATAGTTGTCAATCCAATGTGTTGGTTTTAGAGGGGGTAAATATCATTAGTTTTGATTTAGCTGCATTAAGTGCAAGATGGTTATCTTTCATCCACTGTTCTGTGGTAGAGAAGGCATCTTGAGTTAGCTTTAGGAGAGTTGGAATGAAAGAGGAAGCACAGATGATTGTAGAATCATCTGCGTATTGGATGATGTTAGCATGTGGGATAGAGTGATAGTAATCATTTATGAAGATATTAAAGAGGAGGGGTCTTAATACGGAACCTTGTGGGACACCTGTGGGGGTGTTTAGGAAAGAGGAGATGGCTTTTTTCCACTTGACAGCTTGTTGCCTGTTTGAGAGATAGCTGGTGAACCAACTGAGAGTTGAAGGTGATAGGTTGAGCTTTGAGAGTTTAGTGAGTAGTAGGTTATGGGAGATAGTTTCAAATGCCTTGGAGAGATCAAGTAGGATGGTAGATACAGTGAGACCAGAATCTCTAGTTTTATTCACAATTTCAAGGAATGATAGGAGGGCTGTCATAGTGCTATGATTAGGATGGAAACCGTGTTGAGTAGAAGTTAGTAGGTTGTTGTCTAATAAATAGGGAAGGAGTTGAAGATGGATACATTTCTCTAGAATTTTTGAGATAGGAGAGAGGATAGCGATGGGCCGGAAGTTGGTAATACTAGTATTATTCCCTCCTTTATGAAGGGGAATGATAAAAGCCTTTTTCCAGATTTGTGGAACAAGACCTTCTTGGATAGAGTGGTTGATTAGGATACTAACTGGGAGGGCGATAGCATCTGCAGCTATGCTAAGGAAGTGTGAGGGGATGTTATCGGGGGCATTGGTGCATGGTTTTAGCTTCTGCAGTAGTTTTTTTATAGTGGAAGTAGGAATTGGTTTCAGGGAGAAAGTAGGGGGTTGAGAGGTAGTAGGGTGATAGAGTGGAGAAGGGGGGGGTGTAGGGGTGGGACAGGTGGAGGTAGGAGGTGGATGGTTGCATGAGAAGGAAGAGGTTAGTTTGGAAATACAGTCACTGAAAAAAAGAGTTAAACTCGGTGGCTAGGTCATGGTCTTGTACATTTGGGTGGGGTTTGGGTTTTCAGTTGTACCAGGTTTTAAGAGGGAGGTTATACTTCTCCAGAATTTTTGTGGGTCAGTTTTATATTTAGTTTGAAGAGAAGAGTAGTAGTTTTGACGGTCTGCTGTAATAAGCTTTTTTACTGTGTTGCGAAGAGTTTTGCACTCATTAAGGGTAGTGGGTGATTTGTGCTTCTGATAGCGTGCCCAGGCTTTGTCTCTTAGTCGCATGGTTGTTAGTGTGCTTTTAGTTATCCAAGGGGTAGTTTTGTTTTTTATTCTTCTGGTTTTGAAGGGAGCATGAATATCTAAAAGATTTAGGAAAGTAGAATTAAAGTGAGTGATAGCACTTTCCATGGGAAGAGTTTTTAGGGGGTACCAGTTGAATGATTTTAAGGAGTTAGAGAAGGATTCTGGGTTGAAGTTTTTTTGGTATCTTGAAGTGACGTAATTATGGGTAACTTGTAGGGGAGAAGGAAGGCGTGTAGCAAAGATGGGAAGGTGGTCGCTTAGGGAGTCAGGAAGAGTTCCACTATCAGGGTAGTAGTGGGGGTGAGAGACTAAGATCCAGTCTATAATGCTGCCAGTAGTGAAGTCTTTAGAGGGCCTAGTATTGGAGTTATATGTGGTATAGTGTGGAATTATTGATTATACCTGAATGGACTAAACTACATTGTTGACATTAAGTGTGAGGTCATTGTCCTTGCACTAAATGATTGCAAAGCCTAGACCACAGTTGAGTACCTTCATATCAGTGAATGCTGGAATAACAATTCCCTAGTTATAAAGTGCTAAGTGAACTAGATACTTAGGATATAGGATTGTTGGTCAGAGATATTACTTTAGTACAGAACAGGGACCAATACTAGACCTTGCATAACCTGGCTTGTAACATTTTAACTTTCTAAGTTGGCACTTGCAACTCTGATGATGTGTTCTGTCCCAACAACCAATTTGCTATACACAATGCTACATGAGGTGCACCAGTCCGTCAATGATGTATGCTTGAAGAATAGTATGGAAAGCTTTACCATGTGTAGGTATGTTGTGTACACCACACTACCAGTTATCAAATGTTTCAGTTACCCTTGCAAGAAATTTATAAGATTAAGGAGGCAAAACCTACCTGTAACATAACCAAAGTGTTGTGGGTCTAGTTAATTGATTATCATTGTCTAGATTTATGAGGTCAGAAATGATCATTCCATGGCTTTATAAGCAAGGCAGCTTAGATTGATGGGTCTGTAATATCTGTGGTTCGTGGTTGGACCCCCATCCTTATGTATGGGCATCATGCTGGCTGTTATCCAGGCCTCAGGGATATAGCCTGTTACAAAATTCATGTTAAATAGCTTTAATAGAGGTTGCAATGGGCTGTACTTACTGCTGATTTTTAAGTTGTACGGTATATTATCAGGATTATCAGGCAGAGGAGGAAGGATGGTGATAGGCCTCAAGTTTGTGGTGTCAGTATTAGTACCACCTATGTGGATGGGGATGATGAAAGCAAAACTCCACATTAAAAAGACATATAATTACTGCATGGCGATGCTGTCTGCAGATAGTTTGAGGAAGGTAGTAGCTAGATCGCCAGGTGTATTGCGGCAGGCTTTGAGTTAGAGGATGAGTCACAGTCTGCAGACACAGGCATCTTCTGGACTTGCTGTGAAATACTATTCTAAAAAACATTGGTCAGCTTACAAAGCGTTTAGTACACATTACCATTTATCCCTAAGCTGCATATGCAACATTCTCAAGAGGTGTTACCTCTCCTTCAACCCCTGCTGTTACTGGCATTTATCTTTTATCATGCATATCATTATTTAAAGAATTTCAAATGACATTTAGACGAAAGCTTCAGTGATGGACACCTGCTAGGCCACTGTCTGCAGACACATAGTCATCTTGTTGACTTTGCTGTCATTTTCCTGCTGTGAAATACTTTTCAAAACCCATTAAGCAGCTTATCAAGCATTTTCTACATATTACCATTTAACTTAGCTGGAACTGTAAAACTTTCCAGAGGTGTTAGCTCTCCTTTAACCCCTACTGTGTTGAGTGCTTTGAAGTGAACAATAGCAAAATAATCCTCCTTTCTTTACAGTTTTCTGTCTCCAGTCGAGTATTTCCACATGAAAGACTTCTCTCACCCTCCTAACTGCCATCCTGGTATTCAACCCTTTGTGAGTCAGCTTGGCTTCATAACTGTATGTCTGTGATATTCAGTCCTATTCAGAGTAATTTTGGCTCTATTGTTGTCTGTCTACAGGTGAGTATTTACACATGATAGGCCTCTTTCACCTTCCTAAATGTCTTTGTGGTGCCCAATCTTTATGATTCAAATGGGTTTGATAGTTGTGTGTCTCGGCTTTAAAAAGGGGTGAATGTGTCAAAAAATGTAAGGACAGGTTTAAACTTGAATGCATCTAAATGCTTTTGTTTCTATCAGAGCAGCACCACCTCCATAGAGAGAGAAACAGAGAGAGAGAGACAGCTACACATAGTTATATATACCTTACTTTTAACACAAGTACAATATTTAATATGTTACAAGCTATGCTTGTCAAGAAATATGTATGATATTATTTTCTAACTGCCGCTGTTTGGGTATGCTTATTTATGAGCATGTATGTACGTATCCAATACTTGTGTGTATATTAGTATTTCTGCATTTTCAAGGTGCTTACTGTAATATATGTGTATGTATGTGTGTGTGTATGTCAGTGTGTGTATGTATGTACAACTGTAATGGAAAGGGCTATATAGCGCAATAGTATTAGTGAAGAATATGTGATGTGAAAAAGTAGCAAGATGTATACAGTTGATAGGTTAATAGGTTCAAGGATGTGTGGTTGGACCTAACCAGGCTGGAGTTGACTACTGCTGTACAGCAAGGGTCGCCCCTGTTGATAATGACCCGGTGAAGATGTTGTTACCTCTAGTGGGGGTAGGGAAGAGTTTCTCCAGGCCATTGTAATTTAGGAATTCACAGAAGTGTTGGGCAAATCTATTGCTACATGAGGAGAAGTTGACTCTCCCGAGTGTGACACTGTTTGGCTGTACCCTAATATTCTCCACGGGAGCTTAGGATTTTTCCCTTCAACTTGCTGCAGTGATGGATATGGTACTTATTAATTGGTGTGCTGAGGTTGCCCCACACTTAGGAGTGTGTTGCGGCCTTGCCCCCTGTAAAAACTTTAAAATAGTGTTTTTGGTAAGTTGCTTTTGCAGTTCTCACTTTGGGGCTTGGGATTGTTGGTACATATGCTTTTGTCCACCAGTGGTGGAAGGGTGGTTATTACAGGAGGAATGACTGTTGCTGCTGGTGAAAAAATAATAATCTCGAAAAATCTGAGACTGACTTAGTAAAAATACAGTCTGCATAATAGTTTCAGATCTATCTCTAAAATGGCTTCCAAGCTACACCACCACATGCATATGTCTTTGAGGGTCCAGCACCACATTATGCTGCTCCTAAGATGTCTGTTTTTTACAGGTGCTCACATTCTTTATGATAACTCCTGTATTGAAATTATGTCAAAACAATATTTCCTATTATAGCAGTACAAATGTGTGTATGTCCTGAATTACATGGCCCTCACACAATATGTGTATACACATTATTACAAACACATACCTGCATGTGTTAATGTGCGTGCTGATGTAACATATGTCACTTTAATTTGACAACGTTACCTTCTAGAACTATGTAGTAGGCAGGCATGATAAGGGATCAGTTGTAAGAAGGTGACTGCATACATATGTTATCATATCTCACTGACTGACTTTGTGAGCCTAGATAATGTTTTGGCTGTAGCGTACACATCCTTTTGACACCTGGCCGTGACCCATGTATTGTTGATAAGAGTTTTTTTGACACATAGCCAGATTATTACTACCATGCGACACAGTGTCTAACTACAGACTTTGCCTGTTGCTGGTTTGTGGGTTTCTGATATTCCCTTTCAAAGCTGTGTGCCAACATCTGATGATTTTCATGTGTAGGAAGGCAGCCTGTATTAACTGTAAATGAAGATACTGGATTTTTGCATTGAGAAAGCAGTGTGCCACTATAAAAATGACATCATTTGTCAGGGACATAAATGCAGAATGCTTTGTAACAGTATTCCTTTCAATTCTTTCTGTGTGGGTACTGTGATGGAACTAGATAAATGCACAGTGCAACAAGGCATGCAGATGGAAGGTCAGTATTGTATACAGTTTGAGTTGAGCTGGTTTCTCTTTTTTTACTGCTCATACTGTAACGGTCACAATACTGGGTTTTTAACACCATGATCTGTGTTGGTTTAGGTGTCCCTCAGAGATCTCTCCAGGTGTGAATATGTGGCCATTCCTACGTGCACTGGTCATCGAGAAGAGCTGTAGCAATAGGAGCCCAAAATCTGTGGCAAAGTGAGTCAGAAATGTAGGTGTACTGGGTCGGGAAAAGAGGCTTGCAGTGGGATGGTCTGCTATGCCTGCTGTGTGAGAAAAATGGCAGAGGTGAAAAACCAGATATCCTAGTACTGCATCTGGGAGGATATGACCTGACCACATGCCCCCTTGTGGATCTGAAAGTGGAAATTATGACAATTTTGTCGAGACTACTTACATGGTGGCCTAATCTCCATATCGTATGGTCAGACATCATACAAAGGATGTATTGGAAGGGCACACGTAACATTAAAGCCATTGAAAAAATTAGAAGACTGCACAATAGCTTTATGTGGGGACAGATGGAGCTGTGCAAAGGATCTGTGCTTCACCATACTGCTATAAATGCTAGGTTGCCAGAGTTATACCGGTTTGACAGTGTTCACCTTAGTGACAGTGGACTTGATATATTTATGTCATTTGAGAGAGTCTGTACTGTTGGCGAAAACAAGGGTGCACAGTTGTCCTTGTTTGTAAATAAATGTGCTGACCAAGCATGCAAGAAAATGTGTTTGACTGGTTATTGTATGTGTTTGTCTGTAGTGACACAAGTAGTCAGTCCATAGGTCAGTACACAGCAATGTGACATAGCCAGAGGCTTGATAAAAAGTGTAATATAAAAAAACACTGAATGTACTCTTGGGTCTGTCTCAGTTGTCAAGGCTAATGTGGTGGGGGTAAGGAAAGCTCTGTTGCCAGTTGAGGGGTGAAGATCAATATGTACCATGGGTATTGCATTGACCCTACTAACAATTTTATACTGCATGGTGCCAGTTGAGGGGTGAAGATCAATATGTACCATGGGTATTGCACTGACCTTACTAACAATTATATACTGCATGGTATGTGTTGAAAATTTACTGGCCAAGTGAGTGTACTGCTCCCACAAGAGCAGAAATAATTTGTATATGACCCAATGTGCCTCTGTTTTTTGTATACCACGAGTGTTGTGGATAGCACACCTACTATTTATATCTATTTGAATATGCTTACTGCTAAATGGTGGACTATACATCCCCTATGTTTACAGCCAGTACTTGTTGATCATCGCTTTTGTTAGGGAAATTGAACACTGGAATCAATGCATCCAGCCAACAGAGTTTCTGAATGGGCCTTTCTATTACTAACTTGCGGCATTCAGTTGACTCCAAAATCTGTCTTGAGCTACCCTGAATGTTGCTAACCAAATGGTTTATAAGGTGGTATATGCTGTTCTGGGACTAGCAGTACTAGTTATGATGTTATTAACTCTGCTTGACAGGAACGCAATGCCGCGAATACCTAGAACGGTTGCTTTGGTTAACTATAGGTGAATGTCAGAGTACAGTTAAATGTCCTGATGCACAGTTGAGTAACTGTGTTTCCCTTCTTTTTCTGCACGGTTGAATGACTGTTTGCTTCTAATTTTTTTTTCTTTCATTTTTAATTAGTTTTTTTTTTGAGTGTTTGGCATGTACATCAAACTTCTATAACTGGCATATGACATGACTGCATGCATTTCCACCTTTATTGCCAACTCGGCCGTACATAAACTTTTGATGCTTACCATCACCTCCGCTGTTCAGAAAAAGCATGCGTTTGCATATCCTTTTACTGTCTATGCCAGTCCATGAGAGACTCCATGAAGTTACGTCTTTGTGAAACGGAATACATTTATTATAGCAGCAGTACAAGGATATGACTATGTCACCATCACCTTCTGAGTGGTGATTGTGCTTCATCTTCTGAGTGGTAATTGTGCTTCAAAGTTAAAGTGATACTGTAACTATTTTTGTATAGTGCTGTGCAGTCAGTACATGTAGTAGGCAAATGTGAATTCACAGTGTAGATGAAGTATACTTGTCTATGGTAAAACTTGCAGAGTACGTGAAACTTTAGTCACATGTTTCATCAACTTACACATGACATATATCCCTGTTCATGTTTAAAATGTTGTATGCTTCAGCAGTGATTGAAATTGGGAAATGTCATGCATCTCTGATACTGGACTGATGTCATGTTTTACTGGACAATGTGTTGCTTTCCGCACTTCACAGAATTATTTGGCGTGATGTTTGGGATGAATATGCACGGTCCAGTTCCTTTCAGTTTTGAACCTGAATATGCACCGGGAGAAAGACCACCACAACGTCGCAGAGATAGCAGTAGAAGCAGTGATGTAGAAGCACATGAAGAGAACACCCAGAGCATGACTTGGTGCACGTGTGAAAAGTGTGTTTTAATGAATACCCCCCGTGAATGCTACTGCTGTGTATCGTCCCATCGAGCACGTGCTAAAATTGCTCAGCTTGAACTCGCTGTTCAGCCAGTGTGCATCACTGATCACACAGACTTTGAAATGGCGTGCCTAATCCCTGTTGTACTAGAACTGATTCTGCGGTCAATGCACTACGTTACAAGAAGATCACGCAACATACAGTGGACCAATAGGTAAGGGAGAAGTGTCTAATTCAAAAGATGGTTGCTGTTACAGCACATAAATCCTCTCTGCTGAAATTTACGTGGATGGTATATCTTACCTTGCACTATATGAACATTACTTGTTAGAACAACACCCAATTATGTCTGATTTAACTTTCATAGCCAGTGGAAATCATGAATACCTGGTTCGTGGTGTGTAACTGTTTTAGCCAGAGGAAAGCATGTTGACTTCCTTTCCAGCTATTATAGGTAAATGAGTAGTTTGTGGTAACATATTGGTAGCTTAATGTAGAAAGGTGTAAAATTGATGCTGCAGTCGAACGTTGAGGTATTAGGGTCAGGTTGGAAAACATCCGTTATCTTGATTCCGGTGATATTGAAGAGTTGCATGTTGGCCAATGTTTGTTGCAGGTTGCCCACACAAACATGTCATAGTCCTAATTAGAATTGTAAAAAGAACGGTTTGTGATACTTGTGATGAATTCATGACCAGGTGTAAGTTGCTAAAAAAGATGTTGTGATTTGACAGGTTATACCGCATGGTGGCATACCAGGCTTATGTGGTATGGATTTTTGAAAATCGAAGACTGGGACGTGGGAACAGAGTTGTAATTCCGGCATGTGTAATGTCACGTATACGACAAAAATTTCCTGAAGACGACAACGAGTATGTCGGTTTCCTGCCTTTTGAAGGGTTTTGGGTATATCCGGAGTAACTGGCATACATTTGTGTAATGGAAGTAGAATGACTATTCAGTGGCTATAATGGAGATTGGAGCATTATGTTTCTCTGCTATAAGGATGTTGCAAAGTGTAACATGTCATGTGCTTGTCTATGGCAATAAAAGTTAGAATTCATTGAAAATTGTTTGGACTTACGATTATTTGAAGCAGACTGTGTGAATAACAGCTGAACTGAAAAGTTAAATACGGATTAGTCATATTTCTTTGTAAATACTTACTGTGGGTGCTCAGCATGTATTGCATTGTAGGTAATGTGTGGTATGCTTGATGGCAGTGTACGCAATAGAGCCAATTAAGGTCCTGCCATATATCATGTCACCAACCTCGATATGGGTAATAATGCCTTATCAGACCATGGCTCTGGGTCATGATGATACTGGTAATAGTTGAGACTGTGGACTTGTATTGCTGATGCCTTCCTAAGTACACTGCTGTATTGGGTCACCGAAGTTGTACTGATGGGAAATGTGTCCTTATCCATAATGTCGCATTGGACATGACACATTCACTCTAGACATAATCCAGACCCATTTTACAGTGGAGTGTACTGTGATCTTCATCTGTGAGGTAAATTGAACATTTTCTAATATGTTTCTGAAGTCAGGCACAAGTGAGAACTGTCATATCACAGTTACATCTGTACTGGCATTGTATGATGGCTCGATACTGCACTGCTGAGCATTTATCGCCCATTGACATAAGGGGTTATTGGAGGTTGCGAAGTGTGATTGTCATCACCTACTGTGATCTTGTCCCTTGCTGTAATATGAGAATGCACATGAGTCAATCATGGCTGACAGATCATGGATGTGAAATATTGTAGACACAATGTGTAGTACTAATGTATTACTTTCTACGGGCTACTGTTCACGAGCGAGTGATATGAAGTGGTCAGGTACACACACACCCAGACTGACCAACACAAAAGTAGTGGTGGTTTGTAACATTTTATGTAGACCTTGTGGCGAGTACATGGCTGGGTGTATTCCACCTAACTGTTATACAGCCATAGTACATTTTACGTTTCTGTGAAGGTATAGTCAGGGCCATTAAACTTTTTTTGTATAAATGAGATCATCTAACAACCAGTTTATATTTCTATTTACAGATAGCCATATGTTGCATTGCAGCACTGAAATATATTTTGTTTAAAGTTCTTTGATGCAGCCAATATATAGTGTATTACAGTACATTTGTGTGGTACTTTTCATTCAATAACTGCATGGATTTATAATTAATTTGTATTTTTTTTATTAGATTATTAGTATTCTCCCCAAGGATTTGACAGAATGCCACAGTGTTTGGCCTATGGCTGCCAGACCAGAAGAGGGTGCATGCCCGAAAGTATGTCATTCCACCGATTTCCACAGAATGCACAACAGTGCACAGTGTGGGTGTGTCAATGTGGAACTGATGTTGGTGACATTCGAGAATTTGTTAAGGCGGAGATAGTGAGCAACCCCCCAAAGCATTACCTGTCTTCGCATCACTTTCAAGAAGACATGTTCGAGCTGGACTATCAATTTGAATTGATGCCAGATTCCATGAAACCATGTAGACCTCATCGTATATTGAAGGCCAATGCACTACCAACGCTGTTTGACTTTGCTCAAAAGCACATACGGAATACTTTGGTGCAACGCATTGATCGGAATATGCGAAGGAAGGTATGTCTGCTTTTACAGTAACAACTACTTAAAAGATGGCAGGACACTAATGTCCAATGACCAATATTGAGCAATCAAGCTTAAAGACCATTAAGCAATACCGGACTTGTATATAGCAAATCTAATGATGATGTCACTTGTGAGTTACATACTGAAGTTCATGTGAAATATCACAATATTATCTGTAGTCTAAAGTCAGGTGGAGATACAGAAAAGGTTCTTAAATATTTTATTGTATTTGTACTACATGAGTGGTGTGCACAAATATTAATGTTGTGCTTGTATTTGTGACCTAAATGGTGTGCAGAAATGTTACTGTTGTAGATAGATGCACTTGCAAGTGCATCAAGATCACTGGGTCAATTGAAGGTTACAATGTAGTATATGAAGTTGTTCTCCTGTATTTTCCAGCTTGTGGAGGACTTGTTGTCAGAACTACAGCCCGTACAAGAGGATTTGGAGGCGACAGCCAGAAGCAGTAATATGCAGGTAAATCAAATCAGTTGCATCAGGCAAAAATAGACTTGAAGGTAGCCTATGCACTCCATTTTAAAATTTGTGCAGAATGGTGTAAAAGTAAGGCGTCAGTACAATGCATAATTACATTTGTACTGCACTGATAGCGAGAAATTTCATTAGTACATAATTGGAAAATAGATATGTGAGTGACTATGGTACAGTTGACTAACAGTTGTACATCTCTGTGAGTATCACTTAGACTCCACATGGGCTTGGAAGTATGAGTAATTAAATCTTAATAAGGTGTGCATTTACAGGATGGAGGTTCTCATGACCCACACTGTTAAAGCAGAACAAATCAAAAGCTAAGGTGATAAGAGTATTGTCAGTAACACTTTCCTGTAATGGAATTTTGCAGTAGAGATGACTGAAACAGGAGGGTGTGTAGGACTCTCTTTGTGAAGAGCTCATGCAGAGGCAAAGTGTATTAGAAAGGGGAAGTTGCACACTCCTGGGTACAAATCAGACAACTTTGGAAAAAATATTGGGCATGGCCCACTTTGGCAGAAGAGGGTACATAACCAGATGGCACTGACACATTCAACAAAAGTAAAGGGTGTGTATACATAAAAGGATAGCCATGCATACATCAATGTGTAACTCTTAATTTTTCTCCGTTTGGCTTAACAGCAGCATGCATCAGTTTTGGAGAATGAGGCGTAGATGGATGTTACTGATCAGAAAACCAGTGTGTACATGGAGTCAGGCATTCATCCTACTTATGTAAGTGATGTGTGCAAATTGGTACATCAGTGAAATAGCAGATATCATCAGTGTACAGTGATTCCTTTGGGTTGGGATTCAGTAATGACCCTAGTCTGCTTTGGGGTTTCGCTGTGGACTTTTGGATGACATCCCTTGGCACCTGGGGCAAAAATTGTAGCACTTTGCCCATGGTCAGCTTGTCCAGGAAAACAGAGCACACCGTATGCAAAAATTATGAAGGGATATGGCATGGACGAGTGTAGCATAGCTGCATATGTCAAATGTATTTACAGTACGAATTTTACGGGTGCATCTCTGTTGAACTTGTTTGGCTGGTAGGTCACAATGTCAGTCTGAGGACATGGCAGACCACTATACGGAAGCTTAAGTAGAAATTGTAAATTAGGTGTGATATGTTACCAGAAGTGCAGGCGTTTGAATGACCACGTTAGAAAGACTGCGAATCCGGGCATCTATTATAAGATTTAGTGTTTGTGATGTATTTGTAAATGGCCACCACAGCGCAAGCATTACAAGCATGAATGACCCTCAAGTTATTGTCACAGCACATCAGTTCATAACATGATTGTCATGATTCATTCCGACATACCTACACTGACCTGTGGCAGTGAAGAGGTTCTTTTTTAGGCATGAAAATGCTGCAAGGCTTTTTATGTACTCGGCCTTAGTGTGCATGCTAACTGTAATGTATGACAATCCGTTTTGAGCTATATTGCTAAGGGTGACTATATTTTGGATTCTAAACATGTGGAGATGGAACTTGGACCAGTCTGCACAGAGATCATTGTGGACAACAGTAAGCTAATGATTAGCAGATTGAGAAAAACAGGTAATTTGAAGAACAAGTCCTGTCAGACCCAAAATATGCTGACTGCAGTAAGTGTTGGAATACAGACAAATATACCAAAAAGTAGTAGTAACACATCTGAAGTAAAGTTGATCCAAAGCCATAATTTGTTGCTATTCAATTTCCAGAAATAGTAGTGCAAACATCTGTAGATCACAATTACAGTAAGGTGTCAAAATGCACACAGAAGAGAAATGCTTTGCAGCCAAGCACAGAAGAGGACGTAGGTCATACTAATGTAGAGAGTGCGAATAATCATCATTCAGTGGTACAGTCTTGCATTGAAGCAGTGCAGGTCAGGGCCGGCCTTAGCTGAAGGCGCCTAGGGCGTAGTGCTCTGGCCCTTAAGCCCCACCCACACCAAACTCAAGGAACACCCCTATTTGAGCCACTCCCACAAAACACTCCAGTTCTTTCAGTGTTTAAGTGCATGAAAATCTAAGTCATACTGTAAGACACCTTGTAGTGTAGTTGACTGCAGTTGAAGGCCGACTTCTCCTTAACAAACCTGGTTGATCTTTAGCTAGTGTAGCATTCATCTACAGTCCTGAGACAGTATTAACTTTTGCAAGGTGCATTGATGTTTACATGTAGAAGTTATCATTTGGTCTAGTGTAGCAGCAACTCTACATTAACATTACTATATACCCTGATGTTTTTCATGCTCTTCACAGGTCAGCCATCAAGTCCACATACTTCAGACAGCCACACATTGTGATGTGGTGGTGCTGCAGCTGTATGCTGACACAGAGAGCAAAAAGGAAAGCAGTGTTACTGCTACAGTGACTGACGTCTTTAGCTTTGCATACAACTTACCAACATCAAGCAAATTTAGGTTTTGTAAAACTGAACTGGAAACTGTCGCACACCTAGTTGCTGGCTGTGACATATTAATGGCAGAATGACTGTATACTGAAAGGCATAATAATGTGGCAAGCTGCTGCACTGGAGATTGTGCAAACAGTATGGTACTGAAGTGGCTGAAAAACACTGGAAACATGAGCCACAAAGCATCATAGAAAATTAAGTCTACATCACATGGGATCACCCATTACCAAAAGTTCAAAAGATAGATGCTAGAAAATTGGATATAGTGGTCCAAGAAAAGAAGACAAAAGTAGCATTGATAATTGAAATCACTACACCCAGTGATTACAGTATCCTGCGCAGAGAGAGACACAAAGTTATAAAATATCAGGATTTGCAAGCAGAAATGAGAGCAATGTGGAAGAAAGATACCCAGATAGTTCCAATAGTAGTAGGAGCAACAGGTCTTATAAAAAGAGTCTACAATCATATTTAAATATGCTACCAATACACGCAACTCCATACGAATTACTGGGCACATTGCGGGTGCTGCGAAGAGCACTTTTGGCTGACATCAAAAAGTGAAACAATACTAATTTTATGAACTTTAATCTTACTTTGACTTAGGAATGGGGTCCATGGTATTAGAAACCCAAAAGATTTGAAGAAATTAAAACAGGGACAGGTATTTTTTGTAGAGGATACCACCATTGTGGAGCAGACTCCCTATCCACATAAAACAAAGTTCATCCCTGTCCATTTTCAAGCACAACTTAGATCTATGGATGGGAAACAGAAAATTTACCCCAGGACTGCCGCCTGTACTAATAATGGATAAAGGCAATTCCCAAATGCTTTATCAATTATCTGTGGTATGATTCTAGTTATTCTTATTAGAGGTAATATATAATTATCGACCATGGGTAGATAAGGCTAATCTATAACCAAATGAGATAGGTTATTTCTAACACAAAAAAGGGAAACTAGCTAGATTTAACATAACCCTCAAGGACAGCTAGCCTATTACTTACCTATGAACTTGTGAACCTATAGGCATTAGTTTTGCCATAGTGCTGTTAGTAAAGACTCCTGGAATTAAATCTGGACCCATACTGCAGTTACATTTTTCATGAGTTATGGAAGTAAAAAAATAAAATGGTGATTATATTTGAAAAAGAATTGGATGACAAAATATCATTTTTCTGAACCTCTGACTGATCAAAAATTTTTTTCTCTTCTGACACTGGGTAACATTTATAAAATTATCAGGATAACTGTAAATGACATATACAATGTGGATCCGTCACCAACATACAAAATGTATTACTGTCACCGACAAGAGAATGAGAAACCGGCCTTTCCTCTAAAACGAACAGCACAGATGTATACCACTGATATAGTAACAGTATTCTGTAAGAAATACTGAGTTACAAGTGAGAAAAGCTACATTTTGTTGTTTTTGTTGTTGTTGTTCCTGAGGTATTAATTTCCTTTCTTTCTGGTGATAGAATTTCATCTTGATAGTTACTTAGAGGTGCTGAGAATAAGGGGCTTTACCATCATAAGGACATAGGAAATTGGTAACCGAGGAAAGAGAAAAGATGGTGGAGACACTGCATTAGAAGCTATATGAAGGCATGCTAGAAGAACTTCAAAACACAGTTTTGAAGAAAGAAGTAATGAGAACATGATAGAAACCTTTAAGTGCCATAAGGAATACAGATGTTTGCCTAGTGCTATATTTAAAAAGAGTGGTGTACATTAAGTTGAAGCTGTAAGCTCACAGCTCAGGGAGATACTTGGAAGTATTATTTCAAGGAGACAAAAGTAAATGCTTTAGTGCAGTCTTAATCAAGTGATGGAATTATCAGAACAGAATTAGAGTTTAAAAATGCAAAGGACAGACATAAGATAATTCTTATGACGAGTAAAGAAAAGGAAAATGTATGGAAATGGCTGACTAGGAGGGCTAAGTGCTACCCACTTCTATATTAAAGTTGTTGTCTCTTTGGCTTATCCCGGTTAGGTCCACAGCAGCGAACTCCGTCCGCTTAATGTTTGGTAGTGGATTTTACGTGCCGCTACCAGCCCTGACGCACAACCTTCAATGAAGGCACGCCTATTCACGATGCCTCCATACAGAAGACGCCTAGCTGAGAATCTAACGCGACAACGCCTTGCTGTGAGGCAACAATGCTACCGCAGTACCACTACCGTGGGTCTACCACTTCTATATTAAAGCATTCCTATAAATTAAAGCCATGAATAAATGCAAATCAAATTATTTAACTAAAGAAAACAAGAAATATAATATTCCACACTCAGAATCTAGCATATATTTTCGACAAAATAATGTCTTTTGCTTATTTTTTGCAGGAAAATTACTCACGCTGGGTTTAGACACCTACAAAACAAAATTATGTCACCTTTTGTTATACAAATAAGGCATTACATGACAGTTTTTCTTTTAAGTTCTGTATAGAGTTTAAAATGTGCTTTTTATAACTTTATGGTCAACTTGATCTCAAGCTACATTCACATCAAACAATAAACTACACAAGACTTGGTATCTAGGTGAAAGGTTGCTAAGATAAACCTCTTTTCCAAGTATTAAACAAAGAAGTACCTGGTTAGAAAACAGAGGGCTTATTCACTTTGGCATCAGAGGATGTATTCAGAATTTGGTATCTAGAGAGGAGGACAGCTAGTGAATATTCTAAGTTTAGAAAAAACTGATGCAATGTAAAACCAGTTTAGCTATGGCATTATAAAGCTGTTTTAAAGTGCATTTTGGAACTAAAAAAATTGGGGGGGGGGGGGGGGGGGGGGGGGGGGGGGGGGGGGGGGGGGGGGGGGGGGGGAGGCGGGGGGGGGGGGGGGGGGGGGGGGGGGGGGGGGTTTTGGAGAAAAGGTTTCAAAAAAAGAAAAAAAAAATTTAATTTTGTTTTTTAAAAAAGGGTTTTTTTGGAAGTTTTTTTTTTTTTCCGGAGTTTTTGTTTTTTTTTGCCCCCAACCAAAAAAATTAAAAAAAAAAAAAAAGGCATTTTTTAAAAGGGTTTATAAAAAACCCCTCCAAAAAAATAATGCCCCTCCCAAAAATTTTTAAAATGAAAAAATTAAAGATTCCCCTCAAAAAATTTTTTGAAAAAAAAAATTTGGGCAAAAAATGTGCAAAAAGCAAAAATTCGAAAAAAATTTTATGCCCGGGCCCTTGGGGCCAAAAAAAACAAGGAAAAAAGGGACAAGGAAAAAGGAAAATTTTAACTGGGCCCAATGGGGGTTTGCCGTTAGGGGGGTTTTTTGTGGGGGGGTTTTCAAAAAAATTTGTTTTTTTGGGGGGGTTTTTTAAAACCCGGGGAACGGGTTGGGTTTTAAGGGGGTTTTTTAAAAAACCCAAATAAAAATTTTTACCTTAAATTTTGGGGGAAAAAATGGTTTTGGGGTCCCTGGGCAAAATTTTTATTTTTTTTGGGGGGGGTTGGGGCCAAACACAAAAAACTGGGGTTTTTCAAACAAAATATGGTTTGGGAAAAAATTTTTGGGGGCCACAATTGGGAAAATAAGAGGGGCCTTTTTTTTTTTTGGGTGGGGAAATGAAAAAAAAGAAAAATTTTGGCCTTAAAAGAAAAAAGGGGGAAAGGGAGGGAGGGGCCAACAGGGGGGGCAAAAATTTTGCATAAAAAGGGGAAAATTTTTAAAAAGGGGCCAAAAAACACATTGGGTTTATTAAAAAAAAAGGGGGAATCCCTGAAAAGCCCAAGGAAAAAAAAAGGGCAAAGTTTTGTCATACTGGCAATCTGGAGGTATTCCATGCATTGCTGTGTCGTTATTGTCCAAAGTTAGAACACTTTAGCTATGGAGGCATGAAAGCAAGAACAATGTTAGCTGTCTTGGACCACAATGCAAATCAAAATAGGGAGCATTTAGTTATTAGATGCCCCTCTAGTCGCTCCGGGCCAGTTGGTGAAAAGAGATACCAAATAGTGTATCCCAAGACCAATCAGGACTGGATAGCAAAGCCTATATTTGAGGGTAGGAAGTATGACTACATCTATGACCTCATGATGAACGTAGTGTCTGCTAAGATAGGTAGACTGACTGTGGAGCCAATGCAAGTACCAGAGCTGCCCATAAACATAGCTAGATCTGAGCGGCCAGAGAAAAATACTGTGATTGCACAGTTACAGTCCCGCTTCCGCAGTAAGTCGTAAGGTACACATAAATAAATTTACAGTTAGGACTATTTGCTAACTAACTGAGCCCAGGATAAATTAAGGATAAGTTGCTTGTCATGTCCGTATGCAAAAGGATAACATTTTTTAAGCAGTGCCATTGGTACATATTAAGTACAAAACAATGTCAGATAATCTGCGAGACTTTGACAGCAGCAGCCAATCTGACTACTGTCATTCAGTACAGAAAAAAATCCAGGTAGAAGCATCACTATTGAAAATGTGAGAAATGGTAGAGTGCCTCAAGCTTCATATTTCTTTGGTTAATGAGACAGTCATGGTGAGGCAGTTACAGAAGTAGATGTTAACTGTTTTATGAAAGTTAAATGTAGCTGTTGGATGGGGTGGTCCATTCAATTTGTGCCCCATGCACGAAATTGTAGGCAGGGCAGTTATTGAAAGATTACACAAGAAACAGGGGTTGGGAGGATGGCGTAATGGTTAAGGTGTTTGCCTTACAAACACAAGATGCAGGGTTTGAGTTTCTCAAGGGATAATTGGCTAGGCTTAAAATTGCTTGCAAGGACTGAATGAAGTGACCAATCTGAATAGTGTCATTCAGTACAGTAACAAATGAAGGGAGAAGCATTACTAGTGAAAATTTGTGAAGTGTGTGAGTGCCTCAAGCTTTATATGTCCTTTGAAAGTGACAGAAGCTGATGTTAACTCATGTTTGAAAGTGTAATGAAGTTGGTGGATGGGATGGGACATTCAGCTTGTGTCACTTGCACTGTATCAGCTGAAGTTAGTCCTGGTTTTCATCCACTTTTACCCCTTTAGATGAATGCTTGTATCCCATGGGTGGGGGTGAGAAAAAAAGGAATGGCCTTAGCTAATGATATGCAACCTGTTATATTTCCGGTGACATGTCAGTGTATAGTAGCTGAAAATGAGTTGTCTGAGTGAGTATTAATATATACAGAGCAACAGGTGATCCATGTAAAGTGTGTATGCATATAATGGTGTAATTTTTTCCAATGGTTCTCTCTCTATGAGTCCTGTTTATTGAGAAAAGTGATGTGAAAGGTGGGTGATCCATTTTCCCGGGAATGAAATCTTTGCTGTCCTGAACATTGGAGATAACCGTCAAGTGACAATGGAAATGGTATTTGAAAGGATGCCAGAATTACCGACCTGATAGCAAAGGTGGGTATCCCTTTATTTTACAGCCAAAAAGTGAGGATTAAGTCTTACATAAGTGTTTATATCTGTAACCTAACAGTATGTGTTATTGATATGGATTTGCAGGTGATGTGAATGTGTAGATCTCAACTGAAGAAATATAACCTGAACTGACAGTATCGCAGAGTACTCATGATAAATATCGCCCAAAAGGGAAAAATTACAGCCAAGGTAAGTGTGTTTACGTTAATAACGATAGCCCTTGAAGCAAAGATGACAACTCATAAGCGAGTTATGAAAAGGGGAAAACTCATACTTGTTAGTGAAAGGAACTGTCATCATACTTTTTGTACATGATTGCTTTATTTATGGTGAAGGAATTATGTTGGAGTAAGAGTAGCATTGGTTCTAGGTTGCCATATTCAAAGTGGTTACAGTGCGAAGATAAAATGTATAGTGATAGCATTCAGGAATACCAGCTGGAACAGGTTTCAGCTCACTGCACATTGCTGGACATGAACACTGCAGAGGCATGCTGTACCAAGGATGATGGACATTGAGACTGTGACCCATGACAGGGATGGTTGTTGAAACTGTGTCTGTTGCATGATGCACTTGCAAAGGAGAGGGAATGGGAGGGTTCAATGGCAGTCACTTGATTACATTCTGTGGTGGTGTAATAGAAACACTTAACAGTTGCAATGGTCATTGTCTGGTGACTTGACATGCCTGACACACAGCTATGTTAGATGTTATAAGGGAAGGAAAACCCAATGGTTATGGTCTGCTGACTTGAAGTCATGGTGTTGTGACACTATTAAGAATGTTTGATGTGCTAATGGAAGGGAAGTGCAACGATTGGTGGACGGACTGCTTATAACATTAAAATGAGAGGCAGTGGTAGGTCAATGCTACTGATTAGAGGATGTGCAGTTGATGATTTACTATGTGTTATAGCAAACATTCATGCACATAGTTAATTTAATTGGAAATCTTGTATCCTTATTTTAGCACACTGAATGGAGGCACACCCATAGGATAAGTATATTGCTGGTTGAGCATGGTTTTGTGTGTTCAGGACTATTTCATATATGTAAATTCCATCATTATTTTTATTTGAGAGACCTTGGTATTACAGAGTTAGTTGCAATAGGGCACTGAATTTGATTAGGCCATGCACAGGGATAAAGGCAAAAATCATACTAAGTAAAGTCGTATGTATAAAGTATGTACTGTAAACCAAAAATACATTGAGCTTATGTAACTAGCTGGAACCAATTTCCATAGACACTCTTGCACAGTCACTGAGAAGACAAAATTTTTAGACATGAGCCTGAGTAGCAAGTGGGTGGTGACATGGCACAGGAATCACAATGTTCAAAATCCTGTGTTGCAGTTATGCCCTCCTAACAGTGTTTATAGTCCAAGCCTTTGTACAGTGTGCTCCTGTCACCTGTGCAGATGATAATGGCTGGTAACCTTGACACACTGTAACTTGTGTGAACATGTACTAAAGTCTGATGCACAGTGAGACAGTGTCACATTATAGCAGCCTTTTTTAGTGTGCCCCCCATGTCGGGTGATGATGGCTGGTAACCTTGACACACTGTCTTTGTGAAAAGTACTAAAGTCTGATGCACAGTGTGGGGGAAAAATGCAGCAGTCACCAAGTGTCAAAGGGTTTGTGTGATGTGATACATGTATTTTAGGTATGCTTCAGTAATCTGTAGGGGCCCCAAAACATTTACACAAAGGGGAGCGCCTGACATGTGCTTTTGGATCTGAGGTGGCAATATTTAGGAGATCTTGGAGTAAGATGTGCAATATTGCCAAACACGCCTGGTACAGTGACTTGTAATAACGAGACAAGAAAATGATGGAGTCAAAATTGTCATTCTGTACTCATGACACTGACAGCAGTATTACCCCTGTGCTTACTGCCTGACTTAACAAGTTTAGTTAGTACAACTGCAAATGGATGCTGCAATCCTTATGTGAGTGAAGGGTGTAAACCCTCTTATGTGCTGTTTTCTCTGCACATCTCTTTTTTTGTTTTAAAGAGACCCAAGTTAAATTAGTAATGTGAATAATATGAATAACTGTGTTTGGCTGAGTAGTGTTTCTACCAATTAACAGCTTGATATATGACCAGTGGAGCAGTAAGATTTGAAATATGCACAAAGAAAGGCAGGAGGCCTCAAAGTAAATTTACTAATATGGATAAGGGGCTAAAGGATTGCTAAATAGTTTCAGCTGATTTAGAGAAGATCATATTAAGCTCCTGAATGCCCTTTTCTGCATTATGCAAGTGATACATACATGCACACAATATTTAGTAGCCCCCCCCCCCCCCCCAAAAAAAATGCAGGGGTACAGAAAACAGTGAGTTTTCAGTACATAATTTTACCCGCATCATATACTTAGGTTTGCTATCTACTGTTTTCTAGTCTTTTCAAAGTGTGTGGAGATGATGAAAATGTCATGTAAAATACAAAAACATGTCACCAGGCTGATGTTCCCCCAATTGCAAAACAAACATAAGTTAACATAATAATGTCTTGGTGAAATAAGGAGGAAATTAAAAAAGTGTACACAATTAAATAATCAAAAAATATCCTCAACTGTTTTACGAAATTTAATTAGAAATTGTTTACATAAATCTTTCTGCTGCTGCTACCTAACAAATGATTCTGCAGGCAGAGGGGAAGACATTTGAAACGGCACTCCCTTCCTTTCAATTCAGAGCTGTCAGTTGCAGTGACAGTTTTCACACCTCTGCAGTAGTGTGGGAGGAGGGGACTGTCAATTCATGTTGGACTACAAAAGAACACTTAGAAAAAAGGCATCCAGTTTAGCTACAATTGTGTTTGCTGCTAGATAACTTCAAATTATACTGTAAAGCAAGCTCTGATCTAAACATAAATGAGGGTGATTAGCAACAGAAAAGAAGCAGGCTTAACACAGAAGGAATACAAACTGACAATGAGTCACAGATTTCCCATTATATGTCAATGGCATGGGAATTCACAGTTACTTCCTTATGTCTGGCATGAGTCACGGAAAAGAGACTTGAAATGCTTTATGGGAAAGAGAAAGGCTTGAAGGATAAGTAGATCACGTTGATACAGCAAGCCCCATCGGTAGCCATGTTGTGGTAAACAGGCTAAAATTACAAATAAAGCACTTAAGAGTCAATTTTAGGTGTTAAAATAGGTCTGGAAACAAAGATAGACTGAAAAAAACATATTTTTTTTAGTTCTAGGGTGGAGTTTTCCTTTAAACCTCACTAATCCAAAACATTAGAACAGAGGAGAACTCTTGTTCTGAAGACCTGTGGATTGGATAAAAGTGCTTAGCTTGATTTATACTTTTCAAATTCTTTATGTATTAAACTCTTAAACAAAAACTCCTATAGCTGCATTTTCACTCAAGTACAGTGGTGATTTTTTTTACAATATTCAATACTTCAAAAATAAAAGCTGGTTTGCTGTTTTGGCAGCCACCAGAATTAAACTTAACAAGGTCTTACTATGGCAAGGACTGTATCTTAAACCCCAGAGTACAACTGGATCCAGGAACTTTTTCCCCGGTATAACTAATCATCCAAGAAGTCCTATTCTGTCTAAGTTCTAGACATGATCTAATGAAGATGGGAGCCTGATATTGAAATCAGAAGAAAGTGTTGTAGGTTACACACTCTAACGTGATAGCAATTTCTGTGCATTTAAAGTGCTTTTTAATTGTATCTGCTTTATTTTCTGAAAATTTTTATATACTTGTTTTCTCGCCTTTCTAAGCTAGTATAGTCCAGTTTTCAGGTTAGTGCTGAATTCAGGGCTGTGTTACAAGTTTCTGTGTTTGCCCATACCTTACTTGGATAGAAGGAAGTTTCTCTGTTCATCTGTGAGAGTGGGGAGCTTTGCGCAACCTACCTGCCCCTGGAGGAATGGTTTCAGCCCAGACATTAGTAGTTTATTGGCCATTTTGGGCTAATTTCTATAGCTTTCATTTCCTGCTATAAAACTGCATTAGCTCGGTGTTGCACAGCGGGGAACGCCAGTTAGCTAATGTATAACTATTCCCGGCTTCACAGTCTCTTCTTCCCTTTGAACTAGCCAAACTTTCAACTTAAGCACTCAAACTTTTCTCAGCCCGCACTTGCTCAAAACTCATTGCAAGCACTAATAAACCCTAGGACTAGATCCCTATACTGTACAGATGGGCAAGGCTCTCATTTGACCTTACCAGCCAAATCAGTAAAAGAGTTCACTGTACCTATATCCAGGCATGTCCAAAGGACAGTTTCAGGTGCTCTCTCCAGTCCAACTGGTGAATCTGGACATTTTGAGGCAATGTTACAACTATCTCATGTACACAGACAACCCTCTCCTCCTACTACCAAACACTAACACATGCAAGAGATGCAATTATTCAGCCAAACTGGAGGCTAAGCTCTCTCAACCCAAGACTGGATCAAACAGTCAGGAGGAGAAGGGAATTACTTGCATAACACCACCAGTCTCACATAGACCTATTAAACCAGCACCAGCAAAAAACACACAAATATATGAAAACATACTCGGAGGATCTAAATAAAAATCTGCAAAAGCAACAGAGACCTCCAAAGCAGACATCCAAGCAACCTCCAACCCTCAACATAAACCATGAAACACATAACTCACAAAATCAGTGTGCCACGCAATCACAGCCCTTAAGGCAAAATAACATACCCAACACACTAGTAATAGGAGACTCTATAGTCAGGCACACTGACATCCCACTCACTAGGCTGAACAAGGAGAAGGTTACTGTTAGCTGCCTGTCAGGTGCTAGGATCCACCACATAACACAAGCACTCGGGTCACTCCAGAACAAGTACAAATGCGACTCTGTCATTGTCCATGTTGGTGTGAATGACCTGAGCTGTACCTCCATGGACTACATGAAGAGAGACATGGAAGAGCTCTCTAATCATGTAGCCCAGGCCGGTATGACCCTGACAATGAGTAGCATCCTGCCCTCACCAAGAATGATACCACGGTATAAAGAAAAAATGATCAATTTCAACAACTGGCTAAGCTTCTGTTGTCATTCAAGGGGGATCCAGTGTTTGTCCGCCTGGGATGACATGCTCAACAAGCCACGATGCTGCGCTAGAGATGGCTTGCACCTGTCACCCTTAGGCTTTCGAATACTGGCCAAGGCTCTTGCCACCCCCATAGTGCCTTTTTTAGGCAAGGCTCAAAAGACAAACCTACCACCATAAATAGTATAAGTAACAAAAAACTGAGGGTAATGCTACTCAATGCCAGAAGTCTAAACCTCAAAATACACGCACTTGAGGCACTCCTCAGTAAGGAGAAAATCAATATAAGGCTCCAGAGAGCACCACAGTACTACCAGGCTGCAACTCATACCATACATTTCGGCCACAGAACCCAGACCGAAATAAAAAAGGTGGGGGCGTATCCATATTCGTCAAAGATACCCACACCTCCAGGTTAGTGGCACAGCACGATGCTTTAGAGATCATCCACGTGCAACTAACAATGGGTAAAACTGCAATTCAAATTGCAGTTTGCTATAGATCACCCACCATGTCCCAGGACCCCCATTCTGCGTTTCTGGAAACACCGGGAAACATAAAGGTCCTACCAAACACCCTGATATTGGGAGATTTCAGTTACCCAAACATTAACTGGGAGAACTACAAGTACTAACTCCCTTGCCCAACATTTCCTAGAATTTATAAACTCAAATGCCCTGGATCAACTGGTCAACACACCCACCAGAGGTGACAACATACTGGACCTGGTCATCACCAACATGGGTGACCGGTGTTCCACACTGGCGGTCAACCCCTCATTGGTTAGATCTGTGCATAAACGAATCACTTTGGATATCCACATTCCGCCCCCATCCTTGGTCAAGGAAACCATTGTGAAAAACTTTTTAAAAGCAAACTTCACGTTACTTAAGACCAAGGTGGAACGTTTCAAAGCCCCCATGCTAAAGGATAATGCTGCCCAAGCTGCAAAATCCTTTACTAATGCAATCTACGGGCACCTACAAGAATGCATGGATCGTGCTATCCCAAGCAAAACCAAGACTCACTCCTCCAAGAAAAGGAAACCAGTCTGGTGGACCTGCCATAAACAATCTATACAATAGAAGGAGGAAACTAGTACAGAAGAGAGTAAAATCCCAAGAAGGGAAGACATCCCTGATCAGTATCAGCAAGAAACTACGATCCCTCATAAAATCATCCAAGGCTAGCTTCGAAAGAAAAACTGCCAAGGACTACAAGGATAACCACAAGGCATTCTTTAGCTATGTCAAGAATCTAAGTGGCAATTCTCAAATCTGCTGGGAGTTAGTGCAGAATGGCACAAAATACACTGAACCGAAAGATATCGCAAACATCCTGGCAGACAGGTTCAGTGAAAAGTTCACCCCCCTCTCACCACTAAAAGGGCCCATAACCATTCCAGAAGAATGTAGAGCCCCTGAAATCACAAACACTCAGATTAAAACAGCCCTCCCAAACCCAAAAAACACAGCATAAATGGGGACCGGATGGTGTCCCACTTTGGCCTACACAAGCTCAAAGATGAACTAATCCCTCACCTAAACATACTGTTCAAACTCAGCCTCTCTACAGGCTATGTACCCACAGAGTGGCGCACAGCAACAGTTATTCCGCTCCACAAAGGTGAAGCCACAACAGACCCCGGGGAACTATCGCTCTATAAGCCTAACTAGCTTGGTCTGCAAGGCTATGGTGCGCATCATCATGGAACTCATTAACAAAGACATTGGGAACCTCCAAACACTGGTCCCTACCTAGTTCGGCTTTGTTAAGGGTAGATCATGCCTCCTAAACCTGGTGGACTTCTTTGACACAGTTACCAAGGCTATAGACAAGGTCTACACAGCCTACCTAGACCTGGCAAAGGCCTTCTACACCATTCCCCATTCTGGCATTATAGACAAGCTCACCAGCCTTAACATACACCCCTATGTCACAAGACGGTTTGCCAACTGGCTCACTGACAAAACCCACATGGTAAGAGTTGTGGTAGCTATGTCAGACTCTAAACCGGTTACAAGTGGCGTTCCCCAGGGCTCAGTCCTAGGACCCCTCCTGTTCGGCATATACTTCTCAGAGGTACAGGCAAGCACAGGAGGACTATGACTGACCAAGTTTGCAGATAACTGCAAACTAGGGGCTATAATTGACTCTCCGGCTGATACAGACATCCTCCAAAAGAGTCTCACTGAGACAGATACCTGGTGTCAAAATCATGGCCTCAAGCTAAATGCCAAAAAAAGCATAGTCATCCTCTTTGGAAAAAACAAAGTACCCACAAACTACCAAATAGGTGGTAGTCCCCTAAATACGGAAGAAGTAATAAAGGATCTGGGGACCCAAGTAGATAGTAATTTTTCCTTTGATAATCACATTTCCAAAGTGGTTAGAAAATCCTTTTATGTGGCCCACCTAATCACAAAAGGGTTTGCATCCAGGTCAAAAGAGGTCATTGTGCCCCTCTACTCATCACTCATCAGACCCATCATAGAGTACAATGCCCCATTTGGGATGTACCTTACAAGACACCTGCAACAGCTGGAAAGACCACAGAAGCACCTCACCAAGAGGATCACTGGCCTCAAACAGATGCTCTATGCAGCTTGACTGAAGAAACTCCAGCTGTACTCAGTTGCATACCGCCTACTCAGAGGTGATCTCTGCCTGACATTCAAGGCCATGTCCAACCCAGAATTGATGGAGATGCTCCACCAAAAGAAAACCATATCCCTTCGAGCCACACGCTCTAGGGATCTAAACCTCACCACAACAATAAATAGGACGTGCTGGAGGGACAGATTACTGTCCCAGAGACTTCCCATGGTTTGGAACAAGACTCCAATCAACATTAGGCAGAGCTCCTCACTAACCTTCTTCAAGAGAAACCTTAATGAGTGGATGGGAAACAGAAAGTATACCCCGGGGATCACTTTGATGGCTCTGCTGGACAGAGGACCAAGGAACTAATCTAAGGGGGCGGCGAAAGCCAACACACTCTGGCTAGGCTTATAAAAGCCTTTGGGCAGATAGCCTAGTACATACCTATGAACCTATAAGGTGAACAGAGTATCCACCCCAACCTCAGGATGCCCAAGCAAGAGAAAAGAGGTGAAGATGGGAGGGAACGAGGACTATAGCAATAAACACATGAATACCAACAGTTATGGACAATTTCTAACTCAGCTATACTGTTCTTACCATAACAACAACGAAATCCAACAGTCCCCAGTAGAAGGCAAATGCAGAAGAAGTATAAACAAATCACACTGAGATAACTCAGAAAAAAAACAGATGTTTGATAAACTGATGTGAGCTTTGAGTGGTAGACACTGCTTCATCAGACATTAAAATCAAGCCATCGATTTATATACAAAAAAGACAAACCCCTAGCCTATCATAATTGCTAAAATTCCCTCGAAAACATTAAAATATAGCAAACTGAGGCATACACATTAAATGAGCAAGCACCCATAAGCACAGAATATGCAAAAAGCAAAGCGCTCACGTCAGTTTATTAAACTTGTTATTTTTTTGAGTTATCTCAGTGTGATTTGTTTACACTTCATCTGCATTTGTCTTCTACTGAGGACTTTGCTGGATTTCGTTGTTATTTACTTGGAACTTGCATTCTCGTTGCTTTGGGGATTTCTTGTCTGTTGTTCTTACCATAATACTCACTGTTGCAGTTATCACGTCTGGAAAGCTTCCCACAGCATAAGGATCAGTTGGCAGCTGGCCTTGACTACACTATGAAGAGAACAGACCTTGGAGAAAGATTAGTTGTGTAAGAACTTACCATAATAATAGATCTCCTTTCTCTGTTGCAGTATTCTTGACATAAGGGAGTTGGAGAAGATCTCCATAGTTTGGT